>NW_015638568.1:202641-251410 GCF_001515625.1 Sinocyclocheilus rhinocerous
TAACCACAGAGGATTCAGACCAGACCCTGCCTTCCCAGAGCCACGGAGGTTTGTTTTCGTTGGCTTTGTCTGAATGCACCCCTCCACCCGAGCAGTCCAGCTAGGCATTCCCATATTCCCATTCCCACAGAAGAAACGCTCCCCAGCCTCTTCCCTCCCTACTCCCATCCAAATCCTGAAAACACATGCGTAACCGGAGTAGAACATTAATCACAGACCATTATGAAGACGTGGAGAGATAACTACTTCACGTCTGGCATTCCGTCTATGGCAGAACGCAATGATCTGCTTCACGTCATAAAGACACAAACACAAAATGAAATTACTGGGTTTATTATGTTGTGTGAATTCAATTAAATCTCAAATTACATATGCTTAGCATCACACACAGCTAATATCATGCTCAAGAACAAGCAGAGGTAATCTGAGGCACTAACAGACACTCCTAGCATGAATCTGGTCTAATCATCTTTGCTTGTAGCAGGCAGGGTGGTGAAACGGCTTCCCATGGGGAATATCGTGGTGCTTTGCAGTGGAAATGAATGGCTTGTCTGCAGCACTAGTGCTGGTAATGGATATTGATCCAGCACTTGGGTATGTGCAGCTGGAATGAAGAGCTGGTTTAGATGCTTTTGTTGGTTGTGTTAGGGCTGTGCCTGAGAATTGTCCATGCATGACTCGGTTTGCCATTAAGAACTACAACTTCTAATGATTCTAAACAACACTCACATCTGTTACTTCTTAAAGGAACAGTTCGCTGAAAAATGAACATTCTCTCATCATTTAGTCAGCTCCAGTCACCAATCACTTACAGTCATCTGGGTTTGGAACAACAGGAGGGTGAGTAAATGACGCCAGGATTTAAATTTTTCAGGCGAACTATCCCTTTAAGATATTATGAGTAATGTTTGAACATTATTTAAACATTTTCTGTTTCGTCAGCCGCTCAAATGCTCTGCAAAGCCCAAGGAAAGAAAACAGTGAGTTGATTAGTACGATAATAATCAGCGACTCTCTCACAAATCCAACAGAGAGATATGAATAAAAACCTTGGTTTTCCCTCCAAGCGAACGCTAGATGGCGCCTGCGCACTCTCACAGTCCTAAACAAAAACAGAACGCCCGGGCGGCGCGTTTAACCGCTTGATCCTCCTCAAGAGTTTACGCTGAGCTTTTCTTTATCTTTATCGATTGTAAAAACCCAAGTCTGTTCTCTGTCTAGTCAGCCCAGTGTATTGGTGAACATAAATTATTAATGGGCTCATAACTCCGTGACTTGTGAATATACGACATGTTTTAGTCTGTCAGGACGCAGCTTTGCGCTCTATTCGGGAAAGCTCGCCAAGTTAAACAGCGTTTCCGATTGTGCATTTCAGTGTGCATTTAATAGATTAGATATCACAGCAGCAGAGGTTATCAAAGCAATCCGCTGCCTTTGTTGTCGAACAGAATGCAACCGTTCCTGTGCGTACAAGACGGTAACAAAGAAAGAGAGATATGTTTAACCCTGTCAAATCTATCGGTGCGGGAAGAAATGTAAATTTAGATTGCTCTCTCTCTCCCTCTCTCTCGCTGCATTGCAAAGTACGATATCAATAGAATAAAGTAATAGTATAATGGTCCCATTATACATTAAGTGTCTTTAAATACTATGTAATTAATAATAAAATAATGAATTGTTAGGTACAATGTACCTATTGTGTTCATGTTGAATTGCAAAACATTTTAGGTGTAAACTACAGAAATGACTAACTACAGCCAGTTGCATAAACTACTTCGACTAGTCTTGAAATTTAGTCAGTCAATTTTTTTCTTCAAGACTGGTCATAACTTTTGAAATTCAGTTTCATAAAATGGTAGCTATTGTTCTAATTTGAATCTGAAAAGTAAGACCACTTGGTTAACGGCTAGTTAGTGAAACTAGTTCTTAAGACACAGTCTAAACATTGTGACAACTCTGCCAGTTCATGCAACTGGCCCCAGATGTAATTACAGGATGGTATTTTCGAATATAAGTACAGTGTAAAAACATGTGTACACAATATGTGCATTGTATCAAATTATTAATTTAAATGTAAGTAAGGACACTTAATATAAAGTGGGTCCTAATAGATCAAATTAAACAATAGTATAAAAAAGAATATAATTAGAAGTGCAGAATAACATTTCAAAATGACATTAATTAAAAGTTATTTAAAGGTATAATGATGAAAAACAGCACTAAATATGCCCTAAACCACATAAAAGAGACATAATTACCCATAGCAAACTAAAAAGAGAAATAAAACCAATTATGCATTACGCTCCCCAGCCTCTTCCCTCCCTACTCCCATCCAAATCCTGAAAACACATGCGTAACCGGAGTAGAACATTAATCACAGACCATTATGAAGACGTGGAGAGATAACTACTTCACGTCTGGCATTCCGTCTATGGCAGAACGCAATGATCTGCTTCACGTCATAAAGACACAAACACAAAATGAAATTACTGGGTTTATTATGTTGTGTGAATTCAATTAAATCTCAAATTACATATGCTTAGCATCACACACAGCTAATATCATGCTCAAGAACAAGCAGAGGTAATCTGAGGCACTAACAGACACTCCTAGCATGAATCTGGTCTAATCATCTTTGCTTGTAGCAGGCAGGGTGGTGAAACGGCTTCCCATGGGGAATATCGTGGTGCTTTGCAGTGGAAATGAATGGCTTGTTGTTAGGTACAATGTACCTATTGTGTTCATGTTGAATTGCAAAACATTTTAGGTGTAAACTACAGAAATGACTAACTACAGCCAGTTGCATAAACTACTTCGACTAGTCTTGAAATTTAGTCATCCAATTTTTTTCTTCAAGACTGGTCATAACTTTTGAAATTCAGTTTCATAAAATGGTAGCTATTGTTCTAATTTGAATCTGAAAAGTAAGACCACTTGGTTAACGGCTAGTTAGTGAAACTAGTTCTTAAGACACAGTCTAAACATTGTGACAACTCTGCCAGTTCATGCAACTGGCCCCAGATGTAATTACAGGATGGTATTTTCGAATATAAGTACAGTGTAAAAACATGTGTACACAATATGTGCATTGTATCAAATTATTAATTTAAATGTAAGTAAGGACACTTAATATAAAGTGGGTCCTAATAGATCAAATTAAACAATAGTATAAAAAAGAATATAATTAGAAGTGCAGAATAACATTTCAAAATGACATTAATTAAAAGTTATTTAAAGGTATAATGATGAAAAACAGCACTAAATATGCCCTAAACCACATAAAAGAGACATAATTACCCATAGCAAACTAAAAAGAGAAATAAAACCAATTATGCATTTGCGTGCTACTGAGCATGAAAGGATGTTCTCTCACTTAACCCAGAGCATGCATGTTTGACCTTGCTTTTGTCATCTAAAGCAAGGGTTATTATACATTTCAATAGTTTGTTCTTCTTTCGTTTTAGTTTTTATTTCATTATTTTTGTTTTGTTTTTTAAAAAGTGATATTTTGAGTTTATTTTGCATAGTTTTAAAATACTTATATTCCTTTACAAGATTTTTTATTTATTTTTTGGGGTCACTGATTGCAAATTTACTCACTCCAAAACCTCACATACAGAGAGTGAACTGTGGTTGGCTGTTATACTATGGAGACCCTCATTCATAAACTATTACATTCCTCCAATCTTCAACTTTTGGTTACATCCTTGATTTGAGACCCCAAATTAAAGACCATGTAAGGCTTTATTTGCCAAAAACAAGCGGTACGTCAAATCTCTCTCTATATAGGTCCATTCTCCAGGATTTAGCTAATTGTCATGGGAAAATGTCTGAGAAGCAGCAGTGCAAGACTATAGGAAGGGACAGGGAGAGAGAAAGAGAGAGAGCGAGAGGGAGTTGTTGTTGAATGTCAGTGAAGTCGCTTTGTCAAGCAACTCTGAGTGACCTTGCTGGGAGTAATGAGGGGGAGGGACAGAGAAAGAGGGAACGCTTATGACTGCAAGAGTTAGGAATAAATGAAATGGGGATGAATGGAGTGGACAGAAAGCGAGGAATAAGAAGAGAGAATGGGACTGACTCAGGCACACAACTTTTGCAAAAAAGGTAGAATTAGAAAGCGCAGTGGATAATGGAAGCAGACACGAGACAGATAGAAAGAGAAAGTACATGCAAGGAAAGTGTGCGAGAGAAAGTGGGACAGAGTTGTGTAGAGCGCTCTGCTGTGCCGTCCTGGCAGAAGTCCAGCTGTCCAGAGCACAGGCAGACACTATGTACTGCTTTTATCTCCACGGTAACCAAGTTTATTTATGTATATTGCCTTGATGGTGGGGTTAAAGCGCTATGAAATGATGACTGACACAATACTGACCTTCTTTACAAATGCATGCTGAATATATGAGTGTCTGCCTTGAATCGATAACCTCTGATAATATTTAATATGCAAGCTATGCATGCCCTGATTTATGCGTGTGCACACAAGGCGATATGTACATGTACATGTGTGTGTGATAGTGGGAACAGCTCACATCATTGGGCATGAGAGGAGGATGTTAATGAATGTGACGCCTGACCTACTTCCACAACAACACATATCAGCTCTCTCTTTCTCTCTCTCCTTCTCTGTATGTATGGCTTGGAGACATTGTACCATGTCTACCATATACACCCTATCACAAAAATCCAGTTCTTAGGGCGCTGAGGATATCCTCATGTTTTGTTCAGACACTGTAAAAATAGATTTCAGGTTTAAAAAAAAAGAATAAAAAAAAGCGAATAAAGATCGGAGGTGTGTGGGTGGATGGATGTGAAGGAGAGAACAAGCTCCCCCAGTCTTGCTGCTTTGAAGCCTGCTAACTATCCTGGGACCCTTTGAAACACCGCCTCAAATTCCCGAACTGTTCCTGGCACGCACTTCTGCACACACACACACACACACACACACACACACACACACACACCCCCCCACCAGCGCCACACAACACACACACTCTCACACACACAACACACACACACACACACACACACATCCCCCTACCAGTGCCAGACACTGGAAAGAGTAAGATGCACACACACACACACACACACCCATCCCCCTACCAGTGCCAGACACTAGAAATAGTAAGATGCACACACGCACATATACACACACACACTTGTGTGATAAGGCATGCCCACATACTGCATTCGCACAAAACATATTTGCACATTAAAAATGTTCTCACACATACAGTTCACACATTCACACACACCTGGGCTTAGTGCCGCTAAGAGCCGCTGCCAGCCTAGTGTTAACTTGGCAGAGTGCTTAATTTATTCGGCATTCATTCCTGCCGCAGCTGGGCTCTGTGTCCTCAACCTTGCAGAACCGCGCCGGGGCTACGATATCTTAAGCACAGCTCTCGGCACCTTCGGCCCTGGCGGACCATTCTAATTATTACTTAGTAAATTCTTGAATTGCTTTACTTTACCTTGGCTTTCTTTTAAGATCCGTCTCAGCAGTTCTGTAACAATGAGGCTCTCTTTCTCCGCGCTGAATGCAGAGGCTTATTTGTTTGCATTTGTCCGAGCTAGGCCCCACCCGAAATACCCTGGAACCATATTCTCTACCATCTGTGTACACCCCCCTCTCGCCCCTCTCCTGTCCACCCTCCTCCCTCCATTCCACCTCAGGGCAAGGTCACTCGGGACGGGCTCTGCTTAGCCGCTACACTAGAACACAAAGACAACATGGTCGGCCTTCAATTGCATCTGACCGAGTGTTTTATTAAGCCATTTTAGTCACTGTTGTCTTATACTGTTAGCATGAATATTCTCCCCACTGTGTCATTCCTGTTTTAATCTCTTACTGTACACTGAATAATAATGTTAACCGAATAAACAATTATACTAATTATTGAAATCTTCTAGTATTAAAAGAGCTCTATAGAAACTGAATCAATTCAAATTCTCAATGCATGAGTTCTCATTAGTTATAGACCAATATATCAACCAGAAGGATATTGGGTGTTGGTTGGCTAACTAATATGTTAGCTCAATAGATAATGCATATTTTCAAATGTTTATATTTTTAATTAATTTAATTTAATAGATAATTAAATGTACATACATTTAACAATTTATTAGTTAATTGAATTAAAAAATATTTAGCCTACATTTAATTTTAAATGAAATAATACAATAAATAAAATAGATCATAGAGGTTAGTACAATTTAATTAAAATTCATTGTGCCAATTTGCTAAAATGATATTTAAATATTTTTAAATGAAGTTATAAATTATTAAATTTAGATATGTTTAATAATTTATTAAATTGAACGTATGCGCATGTTATGTTGAAAATGTATATAGAATGTTAGTAAATTAATTAATTTTAATTCTTTTAAATTCTATTTAAATATTTTTACATTAAGTAATAAATTATTACATTTACATTAAGTCAATAATTTATTACATTTTTTTTTGTAAATTAATTAAAATAATAATGATAGAGGTTAGTACAATTTAATAAAAAAATATATAAATATAAAAAATGAATACATAGAAAAATAAACAATCAAACAAACAAATAAAAAGCATATATCTACATTATACCAGCCAGCGACTGGTCACCGGTAACTGAATTGAAAATGACGGTTGACTACTAGTTCACATGTTGCATTTACAGTCTCTTCCACGAAAAACACAGGCTGCTGTTTGCTGCCCTGATGTCTTACAGTCCCTGATGGGGGACAGACCTCTGGCATTTCTTCTTTTTTGATCTGATCACATGTTCAGCCTTTGCGTTTCTCATCTACTGGGCAAACACAGCGTCTGTTTGACTACACAGACAGGAGGGCTTTGTTTCCAATGTAGACTGTTTACAGGGAGAGAGAAGTTTGATTTCCATGTAGTTCTCTTGAGATCCTGATACCTTGCAGGTGTATGTGTGTGTGAGTGTGTGTGTGTGTGTGTGTGCGCGAGTGTGGTGCAGAATACCAAGCAGGTCTGGTGGCTCATATCTAATAACGAGGAGGGAATGGGGAGAGATTATTAGAAACAAAGAAATGAAGAGCAGTGTGTGTTGCTACTGTGCACTATTCCATCTCTCCTATTCGAAACCAAAGACAATTCTTCAATTAAAACACATATATGCTTGTTTTTCTATCATCGTGTTGACTTTTCATTGACTTCTATTGTTTTATACTGAGCTAATGAT
This sequence comes from Sinocyclocheilus rhinocerous, assembly GCF_001515625.1. Taxonomy (NCBI): domain Eukaryota; kingdom Metazoa; phylum Chordata; class Actinopteri; order Cypriniformes; family Cyprinidae; genus Sinocyclocheilus; species Sinocyclocheilus rhinocerous. The sequence continues at coordinate 209,838 of NW_015638568.1, forward strand.
ATTTTCTATACCCTTCCCCCTAAAAACAACAACAACAATAATAACAATATTATTATTATTATTAGATTTTCATTAAAGGGATAGTTGAAAAGTCATTCACAAAAATGAAAATTCTGTCATTAATGTATTTTTTTCTTCTGTGGAACATAAAAGAAGATATTTTGAGAAATGTCCCAGTACTTTTTTGTCCATACACTTTCAGATTTTCTTCCTACCCAAACATTGTAACTTTAGGGTACAACATCTTATTTATTAATTTTGCACTTTTTTTCTGACAGTGGAAGTCAATGGTAACCAAAACTGCTTGGCTACCAACATCCTTTAAAATACCTTCTTTTGTGTTACGCAGAAGAAATAAAATAACGCAGGTTTGGAATGACATGAGAGTGAGTAAATGAAGACAGATTTTTGGGTGCGCTAACACTCTTAGACATTATTTTGCATGTTTCTTCAGCTGTTTTCTCATGAACTGCTGGCTAGTTCACAAAATTCAAGTAAAACTTGCACACAAGGAAATAATTGGCCAAAGTTATTAATTTGCTCTATAAACCAGATATGTGAAGATGCAATCTCCCTATGAGGCTTCCTCACATTACAAAACACACAACATTAAACAACAAAACTTCAGCAAGGTTCAGCCTGCATCCTCTGGGATACACATGATAAAGCTAAATGTCCACATTTTAGTTTAAAGATCACTGAAGCACAAAAACATGTTTTAAATAAGCACTTCAGCAGCACATCACAAAGAGCGTATGTGTAGTTATTATGGAACTAAGCTGAAAGAGGTTTTAATTATTCATCCTCAGTTTAGAGTTAGAAAGAGAGATGTTTGTAATACCACAGTGGTCTGAGAGATCTCAGTGAACATGCCGTGGCTCCTCTGGCTTTCAGTTTGCAAAAACAGTCAACAGCACACCAGAACTTCCTTCCTGTAGACCACAAGTGTGTGTGTGTGTACGAAGAGGGATGAACATCAGGCAGTGCTACTTCTGTCTGAGCAGCAGCACAACACCTTCCCTAGAGGTTATTCATGCAGACACACACACTTCCCTCATTCCTCGGTCATTATGAGACTCTTTTATTATTTAACTCTCTCTCTCTCTCCATCCCTGTTCAATCTGCTCAATTCCACTCTTATGCTAACACACATGTGCTCTGAAACACACACACACACACACACACACACACTTCCAATGATCAGGTTAATTATATTTTCTATCAGCTAACCCAACCTCTACCCCTAAACTTACCCCTCACAGAAACATGTGCAGAACACTACAATTAAATAAAAACATATTTTGGCTGATTTATATGTTTTATTTAAACTAGTGAGGACACTAGTGTCCTCAATAGTAATTTGTCAAAGTATTTCACAATATAAGTTAGGAAATTTGGTCCTCACAAGTATAGTCAAAACAAGAACACACACACACACACACACACACACACACACAGGTTTGTTTTTGTGAAACGTGGGGACATCCCGTAGGCGTAATGGATTGTATACTGTACAAACTGTATGTGCTATTGCCCTACACCAACCCTACCCCTAAACCTACCCCTCACAGGAAACTTTGTGCTATTTCAGATTTTCAATACACTCCATTCTGTGTGATTTATATGCGTTTTGAAAAGTGGGGACATGGGGTAATGTCCTGAAAAGTCACCTTCTCCTTGTAATACCTATGTCATACCCTTGTCATTATACAAATGTATGTCCTCATTTGTCACAAAAACGCGGACACACACACACACACACACACACACACAGAGTCTGAGAGGGATGGTGGGGGGATTACTGCTGTCAGGATAGATCAGCTGCTTAGACCACTCACCCTTGTCTAAATCAGACTGGTAGAAGCTACATGAAACAGACAATCCCTTACAAACACTTTATAAACACTTCAGATGCTCTTTCTAAATCTGTAAACCTGTGCTTATTAGCCTCTAATACACTCCACAAAGCTACCATGACAGGTTGTCGCCCTAAAATAACACTCATTCCGTAGGGTTTTATCTTCCTCTAACCACACAAATCTTTTTGTAATGCATTAAAGGTTTGGCTTCCATTTCAGGATGAGTGAAAGACATACAGGAACTGCTGAAATAACCATTTAAATTAATCATGAATATGATTCAATTTAATATTAAATGAATATTTAAATTAAGCTGAATCATAAACCATGTCTGTTGGCTAAAAGCTCAAGAAAATGCTATAAACCCCAACAGGGTGGTCAGTACCCAGACTCACTTGGCTACTGACTAAATAAATATATGGATTAAAAATAGAAATAAGGCTGCATTTATTTAATCAAAAATACAGTAAAACTATTTGTTTTAATATTGGGAAATATTACATTTGAAATATTTTAATATATTTTAAAATGCTATTTATTTCTGTGATGGCAAAGCTGAATTTTCAACAGCCCGATCCTTCAGAAATCATTCTAATATGCTGATTTAGTGCTCAAGAAATGTTTGTTTCAGCTGTGCTGCTTTATTTTTGTGAAAACTGTAATACCTTTTTCTTCAGGATTTTTTAATGAATTAAAGTTCAAAAGAACAGCATTTATTTGAAATAGAAATCTTTTGGAACATTATAAATGTCTTTACTGTCACTTTTGATCAATTTAATGCAAGCAAACCCTTGCTTATATAAAAATATTAAATATAAAAAAATCTTACTTTTGTGTATATGATAATGCTATATATACACATTTGTATTTTAAAAAGCACTGAAGCACAAAACCAGGTACAACGGTCAAATATACAGTTTACCAATTACAGTTTAACATTACATGGAAACTGACCCCAGCATGTCTTGATTGACCAATTTGGAGTATTCCAAAGAGACATGTAATCAAAATAATGCATGAGATGTGTGTGTGTGTGTTCTGTGACGTCTGCAGCCCGTTCAAGGTACTCTGTCATCTTTATTGAAGGGAGACCTTGAGATCCACCAATTCTTTTCTTTCCTCATGCAAGGATAGCAATTTAAATCCACTGATAACATGTACGCACACACGCACACACACTACATGTCCTTGGGCACTTTCTCCCTTTATTTATCTAGTATCCCAGTATCACTCCCCTCTCCATTGTCATGATGCAGAAATGTGAGAGGATCTAAAAAACCCATGTGTTTTTATGTGGCTGCTTTTTCTTCTCTTTTTTCCTAGTATGATAACCAGAGCTAGTCTGATCAGGAAGGGGAGGAGCTATCAGAAAGATGTGGAGATTCTAAACTAAGTCCACTAAACAGTCAAAGCTTCAGGTTGTTACAACGTTTTTTTTTTTTTTTTATCAATCGAATATCAAGTACAATAAAATCTACACCGATAACATCGATGTTACGGTGATTTTCTAAGATAATCATGGGTAATTATAGTCGTTAAACAATAAAACAAAAACATTACTAACATCAAATATAAAACATTAACAGCTTCTACAGTGTAGTGAGTTTCTGCTGTAAATGCCACAAAGAGATAGATGTCTAATTTAGCTTGCTTGTTATTGATATATATGAAATAAAATTATGCTTTTCTTGCTAACAAGACATTTTACCACTTTGAAGTTTGATACGCATGAACTTTCTTGCTGAATAAATAACTAAAAGGTTAGTGTTAAAACAGGTATTTGTAATCCAGAATCAACCTTCTTAATCAGCATCAGACATATTGATATTTCAAGATCGATTTGCCCATCTCTCTTCCACTCTCATTCTTCCCTCCGTCTCTTATTCTGTTTTACTTTCTTGAACTTGTTTCTTTGTTTTCACTCTCTTTCACCCTCCGTTGTTTCTTTAATAACGCATGGTAATCCTGGATGAATGAATTAGGTTAATGCTGGGGACCAGGTCACATAAACAATATATTCTCTCTCTCTTTCCATCTCACTCTCATGCTCAGTAAGCATGGACTGTTCTTTTAAGCACTGCACACCCGGTTTCATTTGGTAAATTGATTGGGAGATTTGTGTGCTGAGTGGAAGATAAAGCCCCATGGGATGAGTGAAGGAGCCGCCACCATTAAAACTGACAGATGTCAAACACGCAAACACGAATAGCACGTTAAGGGGCCACAGTGGCATATCATTACGTTTATTTATTGTTATTTAAAAGAGGAAACCAAATGAAACCTCCTTTTTCACCCTCTTACTCTGTCATTAGCTACTTGTATTAAACATCGAAACACAGCCAAGTACCTCATATGCAATTTAAAAGGCATTATACCGAGCACTTGACTCGTGTACAACTATTTAATGATTCAAGGGAATGTTTCGATGAGCAATTCTTAAAGTTACGAACAAATCATGCTGGGAAAAATAAAAGAGGCAGAATTGGAATTTTATAAAACAAACTGGTGTTAACATGTTATTGGAGATCTGTCTAATTATGCATGCCACATTCTCGCCCATACGTTCCTCTGCAAGAGTGCGACAGAGGAGGCAGGAATGAACATCCATGTGTGTGATGATCCCCTGTTGGAGAGGGAATGAAACGGGATAGAATGTAAGAGATGGATTCACTTTCGTAACATTTGCTGCTGGACCGCCAACTTTAATCCTGGCTTTAATCATGTCTAAATTATTCTGGAAAGTATGTCACTGCAATATGTTAGTGTTATACTGGAATCGTTGACATGCAGATTCATCCACCAATATTACAGACAACAAGTTTCAGGAAAAAAAACTGACATACTACCGTTCAAAAATGAAGGGTCAGTAAGATTATAAATACTTTATAATATTTAAGATTTATATTTCAGATAAATGCTGTACTTTCTATTCATCAAAGCATCTTGAAAAAAATGTATCATGTTTTCCATAAAAGTATTTTGTATTATTAAAGTATCACTGATGTCTTTAATTTCTGAAGGATCATGTGACACTGAAGACTGGAGCAATGGCTGCTGAAAATTCAGCTTTGTCATCAAGGAATAAATTATCATTGAAATATATTAAAATAGAACACAGTTATTTTAAATAGCAATAACATTTCACAATATTACTGTTTTTTTTTAACTGTATTTTTTAACATGGAAGACTTGATAAGACTTCTTTCAAAAACATTAAAAAAATCTTACCGACCCCTATAACTTTTGAATGGTTGTTTATTCACAAACTGTCTATTGCTGATGCTGGTTGTCGTATCTTTAAGGTGGTCTAAGTATCTACAACTATGCTTCTCTTTTCACCCACATACTGTATAATGAATAGTTGTTTTACACAGGTCAAGCCGAGAGAGGTTTTCAAGTAATGTCAGACTAACCACTAACACAAACCATCCTGTAGGCTCTCTCTCTCTCTCTCTCTCACTCACACACACACACACACACACACAGGTTTGTTTTTGTGAATTGTGGGGACATTCCATAGGCGTAATGGTTTTTATACTGTACAAACTGTATGTGCTATTGCCCTACACCTAAATCTACTCCTTACAGGAAACTTTGTGCATTTTTACTTTCTCAAAAAAACTCACTCTGTATGATTTATAAGCATTTTGAAAAATGGGGACATGGGGTAATGTCCTCATAAGTCACCTTCTCCTTGTAATACCTATGTCATACCCATGTCATTATACAAATTTGTGTCCTCATATGTCACAAAAATACGTATGCACACACACACACACACACACGTGTATAACAGACAGGAACAAACACATATGTACAAGTGGTCGACTTGTTAGCTTAGACTGTAGCCACACCCCTCAGCATGTTCCTCAGCCAATGGGAGCAAAGGATTGGGTGTGTCTATGGCTTATGGCATTAGTTGAGTAGATTTCACAAAATAAACCACAGTGTTATGACTGAACCTTAAGTGTTGCACAATCTGAAAGAATTCACTTTGTACTCTACAATATGCCTGTTAGAATAATTTCTAGTTGTGAGGAGCATGTTTGCATGAGTGTATAAACGTGGGTGTTTATAGTTCGGTTTTTTGAATAGACGCAGTAAAGCAGAGCATTTATTTCTGCTGTGCAACTCTTTTAGATCTGCTCGTGTTAATGACCAGTGGATTTAGCACAACCTTTCTATTCATCTGTGGTTACTACATATGAAATTAAAATAAACAAAACAACAGTCTAATTTAGACTGATTTGCTAATGAACCATTAAGACCAAATTGTGAACCAGATTCATTCAAAAGAAAGACTCAAAGCAATGATTTGTAATGTTCAGACAACACTATGTGAGCGCGTTTTACTCTACAGAAGAGCAATATCCAGCTGATTAAATATTTAGAGCGTAGCGCAACTACAAAATGCATCTTCACTTCAGACATTTCCATGACTTTCCATTACTTTTCACTCTTTTGCATGGTTTGAAAAATTGGTTTTAAATTCCCAGCTACTTCCAAAATACCCTGAAATTGCTTTTTTTCGGTCTAATATAAGGCTATACTTTGACATACACAATTCTCCACTGCGATATGATGCTCTGATATTAGGCACTGAAATATTTGTAGCGTACTACCACCAGTAAATGATCGCAATTTTTTAGATGCTTTGTGATTGTTGTATTTTACACCCTTAAAATAACATATTTATAGCTGAGAGTGCATTATTATCGGGACAGATGAGATGGATGGGGAGAAAAAGGACGAGAGAGAGAAATCAATTATGTTGAAACAGTGACACACTGCACTTGACTGATATCTTTAACCTGCTCAAGACAACACATCCTTATTAAAGCTACGACACCCATTAAACGCACAAACCAGACTCAGATCTGGTAATTCTCTAAACGCACCGCAGCATTTTTCATTCCTGCTCAACATAAAAGTAGAACAAAGGCTCAAAAGCTCAGTGCTAGCTTTACGCCATCACCCTCTCTTTTTTCCTCTCCCTCCTCGTCATTTTCTCCCTCTTCTGTATTCTCCTGTATTCTCCTTCATCACTCTCTCCACAGGGTGTCTGGAAGAAGGCGAGGAAAAGACAACAACAAACGACTGCATGTCAGACAGAATGAATGGTAGAAGAGAGAGAGAGAAAGCGAGAGAGAGAGAAACACACCCAAACAGGAGCAGGAAGGCGCTGAGAGGAGAAAAGACTGAATCAGCATCCACCAGAGCAAGAGCTGCTTTCTAGATCACTGTTTCTCAACTGCTTTGGCTTCGGGCTTAGCTGTTACATTATAACAGAGTGGCGACCCAACGCAGACCCAAAATTGTTTATCGTGCAAAAGTAAATGAGAATGGCTCTGAACTTTTGACTTTCATGCTTTCTGCAGCCAATAATTCACTAAAAGCACAAACCTTGGATACATGATTCTTTGTTAATAACTATAAGAAAACTATAATAAAAATATTTGGCAATAATAAAAAAAGAACAGACTCAAACTGTCTGAGCTGAAGGTTTTGCTACTCAAAAAGTACTTTCCTTGGCCTCTGAAGCGAGTGTTCTTTTCTGCCAATGTCACCAAGTTTATACCAGCTGGTAAAATAGCATTATAATCCGATATCAAACTTAACTTTAAATGATTCAATCAAGTCAAGTCCCATCCTATATTATTTCCCACTCAATATACTGTTCCATTCAGAAATATATCACATTACTCAGGTTTACTTGCATTTTTTTAAATGCTGTCTTTAAGACACATACTTTTATATACAGAGGCACTGATATGAAACAGATCTAGCATGGTCACTATTAAAGTTACACAGATTTGACGTAACGAAGACATGAACAAATGTAGTAAAGCACCATGTATTAAATGTACTCTGGCAAGCAGATACACTAGAGGTAGGTAGGTAGGTAGCTTTTTATTGTCATTCAACTGTACATACAGAATGCACATATGAACGAAATTCCGTTCCACTGGCTCATAAATACTGCACTAACTAAACACGTACCATAAAATCAATATAAAAATATATATATAATAAAAATTGCAACAGTGTTCATTTAAAAGAATATAGCACTAAAAGGAATGACAGCAGCATATAAATATTAAATAATGCACATAGTAATTATTTAGAGCTGTCAAACAGCCAGTCATCATTGTCAACACATGGCTTCATGTCATGTTAGACTCAATCTGACATTTATATAACCCGCTGTAACACAAACACAGTGTCTAACCAAATCCAAAAGTCATCACACACGTGGCTGGTCATGTAGCCTAGTTTGTATGAACTGATGTTAAATATACAAAGAGCGCAGTTTAGCAACATCAGCCGGGAATTATAGACTAAACAGGAATTTACAGTATGACAACGATACAGAGTGAAACACAGTTCATGAATGAATTTGTGTTTTTAAATGAACCCTTTAAGCACCTGGACAGTACTCATCCACTTTAATGCACTGGGATTTTAAGTAGTTCAAACCAATGAAACGTTCACATTCCGAGAGAGATGTGAACGTTTCATTGGTTTGAACTACTTAATGAACATGCACTTCACTGAACAAGTCACTATTTGAGACGTGAATGAGGCATCTTGTTCATGAATGAGGATCTGCTGATTTAAATAATACTTGTTTTGGGGAGAGAACGGCATTGCATCACTATGTCAATTTCCATCACATAAAAAAATCACGCTTTTGTAAATTATAATTTTAACAAAAATGTATGAAGTCATAATTTCTGATATTATGAGTTAAAAATCATGATTATGATAAAAAGTCACAATTACGATATACTAAATTATAACTATCATTTAAACGTCAAAATTATGACATCAATTATGAGTTTTTATCTCAAACTCAATTTCAACTAATTTAACTTAGTAAGTCACAATTCTGGCGTTTTATATCAAAATATGACTTACATTATATATGACTTATATTAATATTACATATTTTAGTTTAGATTTTTTTCTTGTATGACGGAAACAGGTTTTCATTCATTACATGCTTATTTTGGTTTTTAATCCTAGCAAAGAAACAAATACAGAAAGCATTTACAGTAACAAATACAGTAGCATTTGTCTTAATTGTGAACAGCAAATCTATTGTTTTTACATTTAAAACCTAACCTATTAAATATGTTTTTGCTTGAAAAGTGTGCTCATGTTATCTGTCTTTAAAATACCCTTTAAGCACCTGGACAGTACTCATCCACTTTAATGCACTGGGATTTTAAGTAGTTCAAACCAATGAAACGTTCACATTCCGAGAGAGATGTGAACGTTTCATTGGTTTGAACTACTTAATGAACATGCACTTCACTGAACAAGTCACTATTTGAGACGTGAATGAGGCATCTTGTTCATGAATGAGGATCTGCTGATTTAAATAATACTTGTTTTGGGGAGAGAACGGCATTGCATCACTATGTCAATTTCCATCACATAAAAAAATCACGCTTTTGTAAATTATAATTTTAACAAAAATGTATGAAGTCATAATTTCTGATATTATGAGTTAAAAATCATGATTATGATAAAAAGTCACAATTACGATATACTAAATTATAACTATCATTTAAACGTCAAAATTATGACATCAATTATGACTTTTTATCTCAAACTCAATTTCAACTAATTTAACTTAGTAAGTCACAATTCTGGCGTTTTATATCAAAATATGACTTACATTATATATGACTTATATTAATATTACATATTTTAGTTTAGATTTTTTTCTTGTATGACGGAAACAGGTTTTCATTCATTACATGCTTATTTTGGTTTTTAATCCTAGCAAAGAAACAAATACAGAAAGCATTTACAGTAACAAATACAGTAGCATTTGTCTTAATTGTGAACAGCAAATCTATTGTTTTTACATTTAAAACCTAACCTATTAAATATGTTTTTGCTTGAAAAGTGTGCTCATGTTATCTGTCTTTAAAATAAACATAATTTGCTTTGACATATCTTCATATTGTACACATCTTAAACAGAAGAAAATGACTTACATCCAAGAGGCTGTTTTTTTTGTTTTTGATATTTAAAAAATCAGAGTTCTTGTGTAGGTGGATATTTTTATAGAGTGTGTATATTACTCAGATACTTTTAGAGAGAGAGAGAGTGTGTGTGTGTGTGAAGCAGCTCCCAGAACTCAGTCGCCAAGACTGTCTCACTCTGTCTGCCTCCTGTCTGTCTCTCCCTTTCCGCCTCCACATTCTCCCTCCCTCCCTCTCTCTCTCTCTCTCTTCTTCCCTCTCCACTAAACTCACATACTCTCTCTTTCTCAGTGTCGTTCACACACTATGCTTTTTCTGTATGTCTGCCTCATTCTCCTGTCTGGAGTCAGACTCTCTCAGTGTCTCTACAATGACACTCCTCTCCTCCCTCCCTCTCTCTCTTCCTCTAGCATCCGTCCCCTCCTTTCTCCCCCACAGTAAGATGAAAAAATGAGAGAATTAAACATGAGCTGCCTTTAAAAAGACAGAGAGAGAGCATTTGGTGCAGATGGATTTAATCGTTGCCATTCTTGCTAAAACAGCAACAACACGCACGCACACGCGCGCACACCCACACACACACACACACACACACACACACAACAAAGAATCAGAGAGGATAGCTAAATGTATTTGACATTGACTGAGAGTACGTCTGTAGATTTTGGCAGCTGGAAATGTGAGTATGAAGGGCAGGAATATACATTTGTGTGTTTAGAAAGCAGGCAGAACCCTCTCGTTCTCTTATTAAAATACTGATGAGGGGTTGGATTGCTGAATGTCCTCTCTATCTCTGTCTCTCTTTTCTCTCTGTCTCCTCTGGGCACAAAGCACAGAAGCTGACACAACAAGGCTTCTTTCTTTTACACATTGAATAAAATTAAAGGAGGCATTTAGTCTAAGACCTCCTTGTCAGTTTCTTTACAATAAATCAAGATATCATTTGTGTCCTTAATATGAGCTCTTCAGTAAAGGCTGTGTAAAGTGAACATTTAGGACATTAAACATTTATATATAGATACATACATACATACAAACATACACTATTTAAAGGAACACTCCACTATTTTTGAAAATAGGCTCATTTCTTAACTCCCCTAGAGTTAAACAGTTGAGTTTTACCATTTTCGAATCCATTCAGCCGATCTCCGGGTCTGGCGGTAGCACTTTTAGCTGTAGCTTAGCATAGATTGAATCTGATTAGACCGTTAGCATCTCGCTCGCTCGAACTTTGCTGCTGTACCATGGGTGCAGCAGGCGTAATGATATTACGCAGCGCCTGAAAATAGTCCCCAGCACGCTCCCTGTGCAAGCAGGTGGTCACGTTGGTTATGTTGACGGAAGTTAGCCTATTTTCAGGCGCTGCGTAATATCATTGCGCCTGCTGCACCCATGGTACGGCAGCAAAGTTCCTTGATTATTACACCGGAATGAGAGTATAGTTCCTAACCATGTCGGCCTGGAAAATCTCAACTTTTCATTTTCCGTCGGTCTTAGTACACGATGAAACTACAGAAGAGTCAAGTTTTAAATAGGAAAAATATAGAAACTCTTTGGTCATTTTTGAGCGAGATGCTAACAGTCTAATCAGATTCAATGATCTATGCTAAGCTACAGCTGAAAGTGATACGGCCAGACCCGGAGATTGGCTGAATGGATTCAAAAACAGTAAAACTCAACTATTTAACTCTAGGGGAGTTGGAAAATGAGCCTATTTTCAAAAATAGTGGAGTGTTCCTTTAAGTTATATAACCTATAAGGTGGCTTTTTATTTGTATTTTGTATAAATTAGCTACAATTTGACGTTGTCACTCTAGTCATTCTGATTGTATTTGTGATATTTAAATATAACTTAAAAAAGTTATATGTGTAGTTGATTATGGTTCCTACGTCACTCATAAAAAGTTCTGATTACAGTTGATTACAACTGGATCCCATAGTCAGCAATTACCAAGAGAACTGATACTTCTGTAAAATATGTAATTTTTTAGAACACTATTCTTTTATCAGAAAATATAATAATTAAATTATACACCAAAACTTTCAAGTTTCCAAAACTAAGGTGTAGCTTCCAAATCACAGCAATTGTTCCCATTTCAAAAAAGACTTACGGTTTAGTGAGGAAGAGTGAGAATCAGCTAGTTGTGAACTCCAGAACTGATTCACTGACTCATTGAGTCTGATTCAAACCAGCAAGGTTGAGGCTGTTTCAGTAATCTTTTTAACCGACTCATTTAAAAAAAAAAAAAGGTTCACAGACGAGTCATTAGTTTATTAATCGGACATCACGGCTCACACTGTGTTTGTAGCTGCACACAGGAAAGAGTGGGGTGCACTCTAATCGGATGATATCTAAATCTCATATTGGCCACACAAAAAGCTTTCCCAACAAGATTTTAAGTTGTTTTTGCATTTCTGACCTTTTTGTCACAGTCTAGAGTTCTACACATAACATGTCAATGAACTTTTTTCAACATCAAGATCCTAAAATTAATAGTCAATTTCCATTTAAACATCTTAAAAGCCATATTTGCCTTCACTAGTTGATATTAAATAGTCCCGTGATGTGACAATTGAATGAAGTATACAAAATTAAAGACATAAAAGCTGCATCCACAAAAATGAATAAATAAAAGAATTAGCAAATAATTACAAAAATTATTTTTACAGTAGCTTTATATGGAGTACAACATCATGCAGGACACACCAACTTTCAAAATAAAAAAACAAACACAAACACATAAAATGTGGGGAAATGTGCTCTTGTGGCAGTGTGACCTGCTCTCCCTTTGTCTGTCTGTCTCTATATTTCTCTCAGACACATTTATGTACAGCTGACCCACTTAGAGCTTTTAAAAATGGTTAAAATCACTGAACGTGCCCAAGCAGAAGAGAGGCGCAAAACAAGGCTAGACTCTCCACACCCTGCTGGGAAGACTGCTGTGGATGTGTGTGAATGTGTGTGTGTGTTTGGTGTTGGCATGCAATATTTTCTCCCGTGTATATAGCCAACCCCCTCAACCCACCATTTCAGCCTTGAAGGAAGGACATGAACACACAAACAAGAGAGAAAAGAGAGCGATACATACATATAGGGGAGCGAGGGGCACAAAGTAATGCGGGGTTAGTTGTAACACACGTGGTTTGAATATTTCCACACATGCTAGCATAACAAAATTTACAGTATTTATTAGTTACCATATCAACAATATATAGAAAAAAATGTGCGCCAAAATAAACAAATCTTTTGAAGATATCGCTGAACATTTTTTTTTTACCATAGTAAAATTAAAATTCTGGCTTAAGTAAATTTTTCTTTGAGGGTAAATAAAGAAAAACATATACACTGCAATTATGAAACAAAGCGACATATTTGTACTAGACAAGTGTAAAATTACTGTGGATAAAAAAAATTATATTCTGAACCCCATGTGGATTTACACAAACTGAGAAATCAAAAAGTGTTACTTTGTGCCCCGCTCTCCCCTACATACCAACAAGGCTGAGTGGAGATCAGTGTTAATTAAAATAAAAATTATAAAAATTATTTTCGTTGAATTAAATAAAGGTGTAATAAAATAAATTACAATTATTAGATGAAAAATTTAAACTTATTTCAGTTAGTCACCAAGGCAACAATGTACTAAAGTATTAAAATTACTAACTAAAACTCAAATAAAAATAAATGGAATTAAAAATAAATTACATTTTATATTTATATAAATATAAAAAGAAATTACAAAAATACAAAATCACGAAACAAAATTACCAAAACTTACTAAATTAAACTGAAAATATAAAAAAAGATATTTGAAGCTAAATGAATAAATACTATAATAGTATTTAAATAATACAACAACAACAACACTGGTGGAGATTGTTAATGGTGGGAGAGAGAATGTCTTTGTGTATGAATACAGTCAGACTAAACACAGCAATTTGTCATACAGTATATACACTTTAGTCGAACTAAAATTCACAAATTCAAACTAACAGACCCAGATAACACAACTGCACCTCATCTTCGTCCAGCATGCATACAAAATAATCACTGACTTCAGTGCTGTGCTTGCTCTGAAAGATGTATATTTAATCCTTCAAATGTTCAGTTATGCTTTGTGTCATGTACTTAGAGATGATGACTGTATTTTGACTACCAAAAGTCTCAACATCATTTTTTCATAAACAAAACATTCCAAAGCCAAATCATCTATAAAGGACTTTTAGGAGAGATCAAAGTTGATACTGAGATAGCACAGTTCCTAACTGAACCCTTATAAATTCAACTCTCTCCAGAAAACCACGTCTCCACCTTGCTTTGATATCACACAAATGCTTTCCTTCTGACCTCAGATTCACCGAGTCACTTAAACATCAATTTAGCACTAGTGAAATGACATCAAAAATGTCTCTAGTCACATAAACCAATCAGCTAAAGCCCCACCTGGGGTTCTCCAGCAACCACTTAAACACACAGAGAGGTAGATAGAAGCAGCTATGCTTGTGACATGACAGCACACACCACAGACACAAATTAGGCATGTTTATAGCCTGTAGGCTTTGTGTGAGAGAGTGTGTATATTCAGTACATGTGGTCAAGAGGATACGGGGTAAAAAAAATATTCTCCACTGCTGCTGTGAGGGCAATTAAACATCTCTCTCTTTCTCTCTCTCTCTCTAAAATCCCACATAGAAATGTACTTTCTCGACATTTAACAACCCCTGTCCCCATCCTCTCTCCTCTCTTTCTTGCTTCTTCCTGGTTTACAATCATTAGTTCTGGGTTTTTTATAATAAATTAATCGCTCTAAAGGTTTTTGTTTTCTTACTTTCCCGAATGGAGGAGTCTCAGAGGGGTTACAAAGATAAAAAAAAGCAATCTCACTTCTGCTTTTGAGCTCACAGACAAACAGACTTCCTCCACAAACTGTAAGCATGACAGCGAGAGAAGAGAGAGAGGTGTTCAGTAGGAGGAGGGAATCCCCACTTGAGTCAAGAAAGCTGCTCCTGCTGGGAAAATACCTGTGTTGCTGTAGAGTTCTTGTGAATTACGAGTCTTGATAACAATCAAACTTTTGTTTTCTACTCGTTTGTGCTCCTCAAGGAAATAGACGTACATGGTCTGTTTATTATAAGTAACATCACACAGATTTACCAAAACGGTTTCAAACACTTTCCTATTAAGTCGTTTCTTGTGTAAATATATACATATATGTTTTTAAATAAGTTCATTCATAAAGTTATATTTATTTATATATTATATATATTTATATAGAAATGTAAATCAGATGATGTATAAATCTCAATTTCGAAAAATTGACCCTTATGACTGGTTTTGTGGTCCAGGGTCACATATATAAATTAATTAAATACATTAAAAATATTATTTATAAATGTTAAATTCAAATAATGCAACTTCAATTAACAAATAACATTTAAATCAGAATGTTTAACATTAGAAATTACTAAAAGGACAAAAAAAACATCAATCTAATCTTAAAAATAAAATATTGTGAGTTGAGTAGTTAAATGTGTGTGTGTGTGTGTGTGTGTGTGTGAGTGAGTGAGTGAGTGAGTGAGTGAGTGAGTGAGTGAGTGAGTGAGTGTTTTGGGGGGATAGAAGTTTTGAGTCCCTCTTTAGTTTGCAACCATGCATGTCAAGACACTAAAGAAACCGGCCCCCTTTTCTCTTTCTTCCTCAATCTCAGTCTCCTCTAAAATTCATTATCTTTTATTGGTGTGATGAAAGAGGACTACTGGGCTGAAAGAGATGAAAGAGAGCTTCAAACAGACCGCCCCGCAGGAGACAGAATGCACAGCGGCACTTTGAAACTCTATAGGCTCTATAGGCCACACACACACGCCTTTGCTCTTTACTGCATAAACAAACACATATTCTCACTTCAGAGCAAAAAAATTAATAAAACTCTAGATCTTCTCGTTTTTTTCATTCAAGAAATAATATTTTTAGATATGACACAGTAACAAAACAACTGAAAGAACAGTAATTTTGGCCCTATCCTAATTAACAGAGATGGACTGAGCATGTTCAGCCTTTTAGCATGAATGCTAATCACATACAAAGACTCACATTCCTTCACTCTCTGTTCAGCTGTCCATTCAATTAACCTTTGGAGCTTCCTAACTGCCCCCCTTATACACACATCAGAGTTGGAACACCCACTCCCCTCCCTTCCCATGGTACACACCACAGGGTGCCCACTCCATCTTTCAGAAACAGTCTCCCCCAGTATGAAGTGAGCACACCCAAAGCTCCACAAGCTAATGGAAAAACCAGGGCTGTAATTCCCTCTTCTTATATCTTTGGATTTTTAATTGCTTACTTCTAGAAGTCCTGCATAAAACGTAATTCTTTTTACACTTTTTCAATGCGCTAAATCATTTGTCGACTCTATAAATCAAGAATTTTGAAGACAACACAGATGCATCACAGTCTTAGGAAATAACAACTATAGAGGTCATCTATTGCTTGCACTTAAAAGTAAAGTGTCAGTTTCGTGCCACTACTGACACCAAATAGAATCACAAAAATAAAATTGTCTACATCCACCCCGCTCCCATCTTCCGCTGTTTGGCCAGACCATCTAAGAACAACAAAGTTTACACTCTTTGGAAAGTCAGCCAAAGACTGGCTTAATTTAATTTGTCTCTGCACATTAACCTGGGGTAAAAGAAAGTAAAATGTACTCGCCTCACCTATACACTATAGTAAAACTTGTACAAACTGACAGAGACTGTTCTGTATTCAACTCTATTTTCTACATTTATAAAACACATCAAGTTAGACATAAAGAAAGCACTATTCCTGAAGGTAATGAATTTCCTAAAGGTCACATCAAAAGTTGATTTTTATACTAACTGTCTGGCTTTATATCATTTGTGAAAATATGTTTTGTAATATATGACATTCCACACATAAGTTTAACAAGCAAGCAATGGTACTCACATCTCTGCAGTGAGGCACGATACCACCAGCAGGCATCCCCCTTTGCACACGCTGTGGCAAAAGATGTCCATGTCCTGTGGCTGAGAGAGAGAGAGAGAGAGAGAGAGTCAGTTTTGGGGGGATAGAAGTTTTGAGTCCCTCTTTAGTTTGCAACCATGCATGTCAAGACACTAAAGAAACCGGCCCCCTTTTCTCTTTCTTCCTCAATCTCAGTCTCCTCTAAAATTCATTATCTTTTATTGGTGTGATGAAAGAGGACTACTGGGCTGAAAGAGAGGGATTCTGTCTTCAAACAGACCGCCCCGCAGGAGACAGAATGCACAGCGGCACTTTGAAACTCTATAGGCATACACACACACACACACACGCCTTTGCTCTTTACTGCATAAACAAACACATATTCTCACTTCAGAGCAAAAAAATTAATAAAACTCTAGATCTTCTCGTTTTTTTCATTCAAGAAATAATATTTTTAGATATGACACAGTAACAAAACAACTGAAAGAACAGTAATTTTGGCCCTATCCTAATTAACAGAGATGGACTGAGCATGTTCAGCCTTTTAGCATGAATGCTAATCACATACAAAGACTCACATTCCTTCACTCTCTGTTCAGCTGTCCATTCAATTAACCTTTGGAGCTTCCTAACTGCCCCCCTTATACACACATCAGAGTTGGAACACCCACTCCCCTCCCTTCCCATGGTACACACCACAGGGTGCCCACTCCATCTTTCAGAAACAGTCTCCCCCAGTATGAAGTGAGCACACCCAAAGCTCCACAAGCTAATGGAAAAACCAGGGCTGTAATTCCCTCTTCTTATATCTTTGGATTTTTAATTGCTTACTTCTAGAAGTCCTGCATAAAACGTAATTCTTTTTACACTTTTTCAATGCGCTAAATCATTTGTCGACTCTATAAATCAAGAATTTTGAAGACAACACAGATGCATCACAGTCTTAGGAAATAACAACTATAGAGGTCATCTATTGCTTGCACTTAAAAGTAAAGTGTCAGTTTCGTGCCACTACTGACACCAAATAGAATCACAAAAATAAAATTGTCTACATCCACCCCGCTCCCATCTTCCGCTGTTTGGCCAGACCATCTAAGAACAACAAAGTTTACACTCTTTGGAAAGTCAGCCAAAGACTGGCTTAATTTAATTTGTCTCTGCACATTAACCTGGGGTAAAAGAAAGTAAAATGTACTCGCCTCACCTATACACTATAGTAAAACTTGTACAAACTGACAGAGACTGTTCTGTATTCAACTCTATTTTCTACATTTATAAAACACATCAAGTTAGACATAAAGAAAGCACTATTCCTGAAGGTAATGAATTTCCTAAAGGTCACATCAAAAGTTGATTTTTATACTAACTGTCTGGCTTTATATCATTTGTGAAAATATGTTTTGTAATATATGACATTCCACACATAAGTTTAACAAGCAAGCAATGGTACTCACATCTCTGCAGTGAGGCACGATACCACCAGCAGGCATCCCCCTTTGCACACGCTGTGGCAAAAGATGTCCATGTCCTGTGGCTGATGTGGGCGTCGTGGGCTGCATGCTAGCATTGCGGTATGCTCCCACAGTCAGAGGACCCAGTTTGGTCACAGAGGGATTGGGGTCAAAATGACGTAACGGCTTGGTGTTGTTGAAAGAGTATGGTTCTGGACCCATACCAGCTGTGGTGGTCTTGTTTAGTTGCAGCTGTGAGGGTTTTCCCTGTGCCTGCATTAGGAGATTGAGGCTACTGGGTGGCTGGTTGGATGTGATGGCCTTGAACAGCTGACTAGACATTGCAGGTGCTTGAGTATTTTGTGAGTTGCTCTGTTCAGCTGTCCATTCAATTAACCTTTGGAGCTTCCTAACTGCCCCCCTTATACACACATCAGAGTTGGAACACCCACTCCCCTCCCTTCCCATGGTACACACCACAGGGTGCCCACTCCATCTTTCAGAAACAGTCTCCCCCAGTATGAAGTGAGCACACCCAAAGCTCCACAAGCTAATGGAAAAACCAGGGCTGTAATTCCCTCTTCTTATATCTTTGGATTTTTAATTGCTTACTTCTAGAAGTCCTGCATAAAACGTAATTCTTTTTACACTTTTTCAATGCGCTAAATCATTTGTCGACTCTATAAATCAAGAATTTTGAAGACAACACAGATGCATCACAGTCTTAGGAAATAACAACTATAGAGGTCATCTATTGCTTGCACTTAAAAGTAAAGTGTCAGTTTCGTGCCACTACTGACACCAAATAGAATCACAAAAATAAAATTGTCTACATCCACCCCGCTCCCATCTTCCGCTGTTTGGCCAGACCATCTAAGAACAACAAAGTTTACACTCTTTGGAAAGTCAGCCAAAGACTGGCTTAATTTAATTTGTCTCTGCACATTAACCTGGGGTAAAAGAAAGTAAAATGTACTCGCCTCACCTATACACTATAGTAAAACTTGTACAAACTGACAGAGACTGTTCTGTATTCAACTCTATTTTCTACATTTATAAAACACATCAAGTTAGACATAAAGAAAGCACTATTCCTGAAGGTAATGAATTTCCTAAAGGTCACATCAAAAGTTGATTTTTATACTAACTGTCTGGCTTTATATCATTTGTGAAAATATGTTTTGTAATATATGACATTCCACACATAAGTTTAACAAGCAAGCAATGGTACTCACATCTCTGCAGTGAGGCACGATACCACCAGCAGGCATCCCCCTTTGCACACGCTGTGGCAAAAGATGTCCATGTCCTGTGGCTGATGTGGGCGTCGTGGGCTGCATGCTAGCATTGCGGTATGCTCCCACAGTCAGAGGACCCAGTTTGGTCACAGAGGGATTGGGGTCAAAATGACGTAACGGCTTGGTGTTGTTGAAAGAGTATGGTTCTGGACCCATACCAGCTGTGGTGGTCTTGTTTAGTTGCAGCTGTGAGGGTTTTCCCTGTGCCTGCATTAGGAGATTGAGGCTACTGGGTGGCTGGTTGGATGTGATGGCCTTGAACAGCTGACTAGACATTGCAGGTGCTTGAGTATTTTGTGAGTTGAAAAGATGTCCTTGTGTGTGAGGTTGTGTTCCTGGTTGGCATTGCCCAGCTGGACTTGGATGTTTATCTGGTCGGTAAGGAGGTGATGGTCGAGTGTTGTTTGATGCTGGGGCCACACCAGGAAGATAACTTGCCTGAGAACCTTGGATTGCAGTGCCTGAAACTCCTGGTGGGGCATTTCCAGACAGAATGCTGTTCTGGGGGCTGAAAGGGGGCTGAGCAATTGCTGGGCTGGCTAGCTTTTCTGGCCTGTATGGTGGTGAAGGACCGGTGGATGGGGCTGGAGCCATGCTAGAGATTAGAGAACTCTGGGGGCTCTGAATATTACCTGCTGGGCTGAAGGGCTGCTGATGAGGCGATGAGTTAGGCAGTTTATCCCCTGGTCGGTAAGGTGGAGAGGGACCAGCCCAAGAAGTACTCTGTTGGCCCAATCCAGACAACCCCGACTGTGCAGATGGGGGACCTGCACTGTTGTTGGAATGATGCTTACTATTCGATGCCATCTGCTGAAGCTGTTGGGCCCGGGACACCTCATGCCAGTTGGATCCAGCCCGGCTTGATAAGGCGGCAGAAAGCATGGGTGATCGTGCTTGATTTTGCCCTTGTGAAGAGGAGGAGGACAGGGGTGATGCTGAGAGTGGAGACGGAACTGTTTTGGAAGGGTGTGGTAGAGTATATGGTGCCCCAGCAGGACTTGGACCCACTTGAGGGGACCCAGCTTGAGAGAAACCAGGGGACTGAGTGAGGTGGGCCTCCAGGTGTGACTGTCTCTGTGGAGACCTTTTGGGGGCACCATTACCCTCCAGGTGGACAAAACCTCCAGCACTACTTGCCTGGTCATCACTTTCTTTTCCTAAGATCTTCTCAATGTCAAGCTCAGGTAAAGAGGGATCAGGGTTCTTTGTAAGTTCATCCAAAATGTCCTGCAGTTCTTGTTCCACTGAAGGAGTGGCCGAACTCCCATTTGGGTTGAAGTTACTTGTCAAGCCCCCTGAGCTTCCCCCGGTCCCTGGCGTTGATCCAGGACTAGCATTTGGGGGTACGGAATATGGAGACCCCAAATTGTTGTTGTTGCTATTCAGTCGATTAGCTTCCAGAACACCCCCCTGGTTGTCCATCCCAGAAGGGAATGGGGGCTGAGGGTAGCTGGGGCCCATGGCCAGGGTGACATCTTCCAGACATAGACGTTTGCCACCTCCCTGGGTCATAGACGTGTCAGAGACCCCGTTTAGTGATGCAGAACTCTCGACGGCCCCAGTCAATTTCCTCTTCAGGGATCCTAGCAGCTGTGGAGACACAGAAAGACGAAGCCTTGTTATCACGGCAAGTTGCTTCAAGGAAAACAGAATGGTGACCATCAAAAAAAAAAAAAAAGAGATTGCAAACCAGAATTGTGTAATGTTATGTGACAACTTTTACTAAGAGTCAAAATCTGGACATTCATTCACAGTTTTCAATATATATTTAGTTTTTTTTGGCAACAACTTGATTGTTACCATAAGTCAACTGGTCTGTTACTGGCCACAAATGGACTGTAGGGATCTCAAGGCTCTATCTTTTAAACACTACCAGTATGAATGCCTATTTCCAAAATGGGCTTTTTGGGTCTGAGCCTTCCAAGGCCCAGCTGTTGTCCAATGGTGCCAGAAGTGGGATGATTCAGCAGACCGTTTCCATAAGTGCATGGGTCAACACTGTGAACACCTTCTCTCTTACCCCATCCTCCCCAATTCTAGCTCTCTGGAGAGCCCTCTTAGCGGATTAAGACTAAAGAGCTGCCAATCAAAAGCGCTTCATTCACATTCAGAATGAAGATGTTTGCAAACTTGCAAATCACATAATATAAAAGACAGAGCCTGGGCATTTTTTAGATGTGTGGCTTCCAAGGAACGCCTATTACCAAAGCAAAGCATTGAATGAAACTTAAAACAGAATGCTGGTAAACTAAAATAGTAAGTGTTCATTCTGGTCTTACAAAATCAACCAGAAAAATCAGGTATTAGCAGTGTCAGTTCATGAGAGCAACACATTTTTAGACTTTTTTTTCTTTCTTTATCATTTAAGAGAATAGTGGACTCCCAAAAGAGCACGGCTGGAAAGACGGTGTCTTGGTGGACTTTAGTCCCAGTGCAGCTAGAAATCCTGTGTGTTCCATGGCACTTTTAGCCTCATAGAAAAATTGAGAAAGACAGAGAGAGAGATAGAGACGAATGAAGAGAGACCTCCTAAGAAATGGATTCTTGACGGGATGAATAATTTACTGTAACATTCCAGCTGCAAAAGAATGTGCAGCATTTTTTCATTCTTGTTTCTTCTCTGCATTCTCTCTATTTTATGAGGATCATGACACCATTATCCATTTTTAAGCTCTTTCTCAGACTTGTAAAAGCCATTGGGAAAATGGCTACAGAATATTGCCTTGTACATATCATATAGAAGAAACATTCTTGACAGTTCCCTACGCCTAGATCCGATACAGGAATATATAAACACTACACCTCACACCCTTCCCAAAAAGCTGGCTTGTGGACACTGCTAGTCCACTTCCTACAAAAGCGCTCTTTCCTCCTTTCTCTTCCGTCATCCCCATGTTCCCTACCCCCTTTTTATATAGGAGGTTTTCCACATAGATTCCTCTCTGACTAGAACAATGGAACTCTGGAGACACACCTTCCCCGGCATCGCCAAGCTGTCTGCGCAGTCCACCCTGCCTTGCATGTGTGTGTGTCTGTGTTTGAAAAAGAGACAGTGTGAACATGTGACGAAAAGGAAGAGTGTCTGTGCATGTGTAACAGAATATGAATTAATGCAGCCTTCATTTTAGAGGCTGTATTCTCACTGACACACATGCACACACAATCCTCTCTCTAATGGATGCCAATTTCACCCAGAGTAAACACATCAATACAGAAACATCGACTGTCTCTCTCCCTCTCTCTCTC
This sequence comes from Sinocyclocheilus rhinocerous, assembly GCF_001515625.1. NCBI lineage: Eukaryota > Metazoa > Chordata > Actinopteri > Cypriniformes > Cyprinidae > Sinocyclocheilus > Sinocyclocheilus rhinocerous. The sequence goes on from NW_015638568.1 coordinate 232,674, forward strand.
TCTCTGCTGGAGGGACGCCTTTCATTCGGTAGCGATCGGATTTGTCCCATTATGACTGACACAACCATCTGTCAGCACAGAGCACTGGCAAGAGAGAGACAGGGAGCAGACCTATCATCCACACTGCTGTGCATATTCCTCATAATTATGGCTGGTAAGGCATACATCTGATTGCATTGCTCTGATTCTCATTAAAGCTGCACTGAATACACACACACACACACACACACACACACACACACACACACACAATCACCCATATACACACACACAGAATGCTAAACAAACAGAATGGAACAGTGATGAGAGGGGATTAGTAAATTAGTGCAGTCTGAGTGCGTGTAATGGTAGATTTCAATAATTGGGTTGATGGATTTGGTGGGTATTGAGATTAAAATAAAAAGCATCAAATAGTAACCGAGACCAAAGTGTCAATTAGCGCAATGTCTAGTAAAAGTACTACAGCCACCATCACCAATACTAAGAAAATGTATGTCTTAGTATTACACACAATGGGCCACCACTACTACTACCTTAATAACCGATAAAAACCAAAAAAACCAAAAAAAATGCACACTAGTATGGACTGGATACCATGTCAAAATCATGATTGACATCGGTCAATGGCATGAATGACATACGGTTCCGTTAGCAGCTCACACCTGCAATGCTTTATTAAAATATTCTCACAAAGTTCCCTGGATTACTTATTCAGTCGCACATCAACACCACTACAGAACCTACAGCGTGACCAGTGTAGTCCAATTTAAAAGAATGAATGAATTTTGATTGACTAAAAAGAATCGGCTTAGAGTCATTCGCTATGTATTGAATTAATAACATACCACTCAACCAGTGTTGTCTGATTCCCAAACAAATAACTCAAAGGTGTTGGGTCTTTTCAGTGAACCAAATAACCAGGACAACCAGGGGTGTGTTTCCTATACAACAATGAGACTTGCTGCTTAAAGGGTTAGTTCACCCAAAAATGAAAATTCTGTCATTAATTACTCACCCTCATATCGTTCTAAATCCTCCGTTCGTCTTCGGAACACAAATTAAGATATTTTTGAAGCATTCTGACAGCTCTCTGACGCTCCCATAGACAGCAATGTTATTACCACGATCAAGGTCCAGAAACGTAGCTAGGAGATCGGTAAAATAATCCATGTGACATCAGGCGTTCAACCGTAATTTTACAAAGCTACGAGAATACTTTTTGTACACAAAGAAAACAAAAATAACGACTTTATTCAACAAGTCTCCTCCGCGTCACCCTGGTGCCATTTTGGAGAATATCCACTGAACGTAAAAAATTAATGACAGAATTTTAATTTTTGGGTGAACTAACCCTTTAACAACCATTATACGGTGCATTACTGGAGAAGTTAGTTACAACTGTTTCCAGAACAGTAGTAACTTTTTTTTTTTTCGCACATTCTTCATTCAGCAATATAGAACTGTTGTTAATTATGTCATGCAGGTGGTGAGTAATAACTCCTGCTAATAGATAGGTTCAAGATTAAATATATAGACATATATACTGCATGTTATCATGCTTATTTTGTTCAAGCGGTTCAAATGATGATTTGGGGAATTACAACTTTTTACTGATAGGCTGCTGATATGACAATGTCAGTAATGCATTTATGCTGCATCTAATAAAAAGTCTATAATTAGTACTGATTAGCACTATCTACGCACAAGTGGCACTACTATTTACTCATGTTCTTATACCCCAACTACTCATACCTGGTTTTGTGTGATTAAATCATTTGTTGGCTACTGTATAAACAGGTCTGTAATAGGGCTATTTCCGTGTTGTAATATTTGTTTCTTCACCCTTCATTCTTCTAGCATCTGGACCTGGGTGTCATGTCCACACACACAGCTCTCTATGATGGCTGCTATCGATCTATCTCTGCAATGGCTGATTATTCAACCACTGTGTCCCTGTTTGTGCAGTCATCAACGAATCAATGATTCAGAAGCTTTTTGACTCGGATGCCAAGACAAAGATATGGAATCTTTGACACGTTATTATCTTAAATGATTCAATGAGTAATTCAAATGACTGGCAAAATGACTATTCATAAAACGTTTGTTTAACTTCAACCACCACCATTTATCAACTTATAGGATTTCACAGACTACAAAAGTCAAATAATTTAAGTAATGCTCACTGAACCATCATTACTGAATGTGCAGTGACTAATTAAAAAAAACATGAATTCAACTACTAGAAAGCTACTTCTATACGTTCCACTGTACAAAGAAGGTAATTAAGGACAGTCCCTCTTGTTAGAGGACACACAAACAGAATGAGGAGTGCGTGTGCGAGAGTAAGAAAGATAGAGATACAGAGTAGGGCAGAGAGAGGGTCTGTGCCAAGAGAAACAGAATGGGAGGGGTCTGGAGACACTTTTTGCGCATATAAACAGAGTTTCGTCTCATAGACCAACATAAACACACCTAATGTGTGTGCGCTGGAAAACACAGTCAACCTCTCATGCGCTCACAAAGACAAACACCCTCAAAGAGGTGCTGAGATAGAGGTACTTTACTGATCCCTGTGGGACAATTAAACCCAGAAATGTTATTGTTTAGTCAACTTTCTTTCTTCTGTGGAACACAAAACACAAATTTTTGATTAACATCTTGCCCACTCTCTTTTCAATATAATGAAAGTTAATGAGGACTGGGGCTTCCAGCATCTAAAAGGTCAAAAAAGCATCATAAAATAGTCCATACGACTTATGTGCTATATTCCAATCCTTCTGATTTCCTACGATAATTTTGTGTGAGAAACAGACTGACATTTAAGTTGTTATTCACTGAAAATCTTGTTATCTGTACCTGCTCTCCTTGGCGCTTTAAGAAATTCATAAGAGAATAAGATTTGTTCTTTGGAGTAAGATGGTTTCAGTTGATTATTTGATCCAGTTCAGATAGCTGGTCCGAATAAGATGTTTATAAATTGGTAAATCTGGTTCTTCAGTTTGACTCACTGACTCCGACCATAGTGGTTAACAGCTTATTGGAGAGGATGATTATCTGTGAATAACGATTTAAATTTCAGTCTGTTCCTCACATAACTGCTATCATATGACTTGGAATATAGGGAGTGTGCCATTTGGATCACTTCAAGGAAACTTTGATATATATTTTTAGTAATTTTGTAGCTTGTAGCCCCAGTTCTCTTCTCATTCACCTCCATTATACACACTATACTGTTTTAAACGTTTGGGGTCTGTAAGATTTTATAATGTCAGTAATCAGTAATATTGTGAAATATTATTACAGTTTGAATTATTTAAAAAAATATATTTACAATATTTATTTCTATTTTAATATATTTGCATTATATCTTCAGTGGCACATCCTTCAGAAATCATTCTAATATGCTGATTTAGTGCTTAAGAAACATTTATTATTATTATCAATGTTGAAAACAGTTGTGCTGCCTAATATCTTTTAAAGACACAGTGATACATTTCTTTTTCAGGATTATTTGATGAATAGAAAGTTAAAAAAATAACAGCATTCTTTTGAAACAAAAATCATTTTTATCATTATGAATGTCTATACTATGATGTTTGATTAATTTAATGCGCCCTTGCTGAATAAAACTATTAATTAAAAAAAAAGTACTGACCCCAAACTTTCAAACAATAGTGTGGAAAAGACAGATCAGGATAGTCTTCAAACATTCAGTTCGAGTTACACAGAAAAAAGAAAGTCATACAGGTTTAGAACAATATTAAGGTAAATTATATAAATAACATTTCAGTAAAGTGCTAGCATGCTATGTAAAAGTCACAAATACTCAAGGAGCAAAAGTAGACTTTTAGCATGAAATATGATGAGACACTTAGAGGATAGAGTGTTTTAAAGTCGTAAAAGCGAATAGAGGTGAGACGTGGTGAAAGAAAACCCCTCCTCTCTGAATAAGCCATCTCAAAGAAATCAGTGTGCTTGTGTGACAGGGAGGGGAAAGAAAAACAAGCGACTTCCCAGCGAAAGTAAACGAGTTGGCGCATATTTACACAAAGGCGAACAAGAGAGCAAACACACACGTGCACACCCACGCACAGACCTGCATGCACACTGAGCTAGTGGCCCTGCTGAGATTAAAAGAGCAAGCTTTCTTCATTTATCTCTTTTCCCTCTGCACTCTTTTTCTCTTTTCCTCTCTCCCTCCCTCCTTCCCTGTGGCATGTAATGGTATGCCAATCATCATTACTGTTTCCATTGTTGTGTCCTTAATTACCGCTGCCTCTGCGATGCCACTGTCATCTAGATATGCTAATAAACAAAGAATAGCCCGCCAGCCACGCACCACTGCGCTAGTGTGAGCGTGTGCTGGTGTCTTCTGGTGATGGTTTCTGCCTCAAACTCTGTCTTTTGCAGCACAAACACAAACACTCATCTTGCACACACACAAACAGGATGACCTTGAAGATAAGCATTTGTTCAGACATGATCTGTCTAGTCACATAAATGTTAACGAAGAAAATAAATTACTAGATATTTTTTTGTTACTGTATTAATGACAGCTTGAAGTGTAGTGTAAAAAGTTACATTTATTTACATATGCATTCAGCAGATGCTTTTGTAGAGCGACTTACAGTACAATCAAGGTGTATGTTTGAGCAAAACTGAACTTGTGATATTGGTGTTGCTAGGCCATGGTCTACTGCCTGAGATATATAGTAATAGAAATGTATCATCTCCTAATCAATAAAACTAGTCAGCAACAACAGACGTAATGAAAAGCAGATTTTTTCTATTATATTTCCAGCTTCATGTGTCCACAAGAAACTGGAAATATATTATAGCTTGATTAGTAATTCATCTAAACAAAGAGAAATGGAACTATTCTCTCAACTCTCTGCAGGTTAAAAGGATCATACTGATTTTGTTGATTCTCTTGTAAATAGAGGCAAAATTTGTTCAATGTAAAATAATTTTGTTGTTCTATATTGGGGATAATAAATCTCAGCAAACATAATAGGTGCATTGCACTTTTCTATTTTATTATTATAGTCTAAATTCTCAAACTATCCTATATTGAAACATCATATATTGTATATAAATGCAGTAGGACAATAACTGCATTGTGATTATTGAAATATATACAGCACCATTCAAAAGTTTGTTTTCAGTAAGATTTTTAATGTTTTAGAAAGCTTTTGTGCTCACCAAAGCTCTATATATTTGATAAAAAAATGCAGTAAAAAAACAGTAATACTGTGGAATATTATTGCAATTTAAAAGAACTGTTTTCTATTTTATATATATTTAAAAATATAATTTATTCCTGTGATCGCAAAGCTGAATTTTCAGCATCCATTACTCCAGTCTTATTCTTATTCTACTTCAGTCATATGATCCTTCAGAAATCATTCAAATATGTTGATTTGTTGCTCAAAACATTTATTATTATTAATGTTAAAAACAGTTGTGCTATTTAATATTTTTGCGGAAACTTACTTTTGTTTTCAGAATTCTTTGATGAATAATAAGTTCAATAGAACAGCATTTATTTGAAATATAAATCTTTTGTTACATTAGAAATGCCTTTACTGTCACTTTTGATCAATTTAATGCTTTCTTGCTGAATAAAAGTATTTAAAATATATCTTACTGACCACAAAAGTTCCATTAAAAAAAATAGTGTATATGAACTTATACTGTTAAACTTTAACTTGTATAGTTGAAGTTCATTTCTAAATGGAAATACCTTACTATCACGTATTAATATTGTCATTTAGGCAGATATTTTCATACCCAAAATGACTAACTGCACATTTATTGCAGGGATTCTTCCCTCTGGAGGAGCCCAGGATTAAGTTCCTCGCTCAAGGGCACACTGCTGATGGGGGATCCCAATAATTCTGCACTCCATGAACCGCTAACCGACAGATTACTAGCCAAGATCTTCCATCTTAAAACCACCACAATCCCCATAACACACTGAAACCCGAACTGCTATTCAAATCTTAATTAGGAAGCGATAACTGTGTGGATAATTGAATAAGGAGATGAACTGATTACAATTTTTGTGCAGTCATTTATCTTGAATATAATCTAAACAGTAAAGTGTTACTGATTTAGCAACTGTCTCACCATATAATTGAATATTACACCGTATTAATGTAATTGTCTCACACATTTCATGTATTTGTAGCCCAATTTGAATCCCAGTTCCCACTGCCACATGCCAAATATATACACTATACCAGGGGTGGCTAACCTGTTTGGCATAATGAGCCAAAAAAAAAATGGGTTCGCCACCCCTGCACTATATCTTTAAATCTTAGCTATATATGACAGTGTAGAATCTATATGTATAAATAGGACAGTATGGATGCATAACAAACCATGTTTTGTACAAACAGCTTTGTTCATACATCATTTATAAGTGCAGTATGTATATCTGTACAAATAACCTATATTATAAGCTTGAACCTTAAAATGTATTTTAAGTATGACTGTGTTAACACATAATGTGTGTGTGTGTGTGTGTGTCCAGATGTGTAACGACAGGTGGGGTAGGTTTCAGACAGGATCAAGGGGATTAGGAGAGCGGGGAGTGAGCCCTTCCCCAACACCCCAGAGAGCAAGAGAAAGAGATACAGAGATAGAGAGCAAATCACAGCTAAAACAAAGAAATTCATTATTTTTTAATCTGTCAACCATGTAGATCTCATCCAAAAAATGTCCAACAAGTGAACTAATCGGCCCAAATAAAGGCATATTCACCCCTCTCACACTTGTATATCACCTTAAAATAATACAATCCTACATCCTTGATATTGATTAGTCAAGACAACAGTCAGCTTACAGGTCATATTGACCGTATGACCAAATCACGCTCTGCTCATTGGGTTCATTTGTCATTCACTCCCACTAGTGAGAAAAAAGTCAATGTCTATATATTACAGACTTGAAATGAGCGTGCAGCAGTAAGATGACATACATGCTACTGTGAGAGAAGAAGTCCTTGAATTCTCATCAAGAGGAGGAAGAGAGAGTGAGATTTAGATAACTGGGGCACTTTTATTCTGAGTCACTGCTTGTTTTTCTTTCCTTTCTTGAAAATCACTCTCATACAATGTGCGAATGTTTGTTTGTGCGACATTAGGATGTTTTTCCGGTTTTGATTTCAGTAAATGACGAGCAACAAGTAACAGAGATCAGACTGAGGGAATACCCTAAACGCACTTTCCGCTCACTTTCTCCGCACCGTTTTAATGTGCATCTTTGTCGTGATTTCCAGTAAAAATATCGAAACATTCAGAAATGATAAGTGACATCGCATAAGATAAATATAAAAAAAAAATCACAAAAAATTGCCAAAAAAAATCTCAAACTACATTTTTTGAACATTTTTGACATATATTCCAAACAAAAACAATTTTTAAAAATGATAATTATTGTTAAATTCACCTGACAAACAACACTACATAAGATATAAATAAAAATCATTGCAATTTTTTATTGAATCTCATCTTGACGTTTTCTATTAAAAACATCTTTAGAAGATAAAAGAAAAGTTAAATTCACCTGACAAGCAAGACTGCATAAGAATAGCCAAATAACCGACAAATAAATAAATACATAAATAAAATCTCTGACATTTTTTCAAGTAAAATAATCATTTTAGAAGAAAAGAAGTAAAATTCATCTGAAAAATCTTTTTAACCTTGAAATATTAAGTTTGTTTTGCAGTACTACATTTTAGCTTAAAGGGGTCATATGATGCCCATTTTCCACAAGTTGATATGATTCTTTAGGGTCTTAATGAAAAGTCTGTATCATAGTTTGGTTAAAATTTCTCAATTGTAGTGTAAAAACACCTTTTTTTACCTTGTCAAAATCAGCTCTTTTCAGATCAAGCCGTTTTTGTAGCATTTCCCTTTAAATGTTAATGAGCTCAGCTGACCCCGCCCCTCTCTTCCAAGCTGCTATCAGAGAGACTGTTTACTTTAGCTGCATTCATCGTGAAACTTGCTTATTAGCACATTATTAGGAAAGGCGATTTGCAAAGATTCATTACAAAACATTATACTCACTTCTGTAGATGAGGCTGGATCATGAATGATTCGTGCGAACATAGACGCGTTTATGTAGATCGGGGGAGAATTCCCTTCAGAAACAAACAAAATCCACTGCGTCTTCAGCGGCTCAGATGTCGGGAGTAAATGACGACAGCTATGTTCATTATTACATCCAACAACAGAACACGTCAATTGCTTGTTAGGAGTCATTCTTGTCTACATCTGCTCCGGCAGTGAAACAATGGCGGACTGATGACAGCTCACTCAGGGCGGGTCTGAGGTAAGACACCAGTCCAGTCTGTGCTGAAACGCTACTGTCAATCAAACTATCGTGGGAGGGGCCTGTCTGTGTGACGTCACACAGACAGGCATCTGAGATCGGCTCGATTTGAGAAAGGGGAAAACATTTAACGAGATTAAAAAAAAAACACCGGGTGGATTTTTATCATTATAGGGTGGTTGTGTACACACACTGCCAACACACATTTCAGTTCAAACAACTTGTAAAAGTGCATGTAGCATCCTATGACCCCTTTTTAAAAAGCAAGTGAAAAAAAAGTAATTCAAGTTATGCAATCTCTAAAAAAATCTTAATATCTTGCACAGTTTTGTTTATTAGGTGAATAATCTTGTTTATTATGTAAAAAGATGTATTACTGAAAAACAAGATAAAAATACTGATTAAAACATGAGCATTCTCCAGTTCAAACACATTGACACCAAACCAAGTGGTTCCATCTGTTATTTTTCTCTAAGAAAAGCGGGACTGTGATTGAATTCACTTATTGATACAGAATAACAATCCTAATCCTAATGAACACACACACAAACAGTCTCTGAGCGCAGAGTGCCGGAAGGTCTGAGCGCTCTGTGCTGTGTTCAATGAATGTCAATGAACTTGCGAGGAGTGAGCGAGCGAGTGAGAGGAGAGAGAGAGATGCACAGCCTTTTCATAGCGAAAGATAAACGCAGGACAAAGACAAAAGGAAACGGAGAGAAAAGAAATGCAAGACAGCCCGTCTTTGTTTGGATATGCATGCGTGTAGGCACATCTGTGTTCGCACAGATAGGAAGTGTTCATTCAGTGATTTTTTTACTGCATTTGTTAGTCATCTTGACCAGACACACAGCGATCCCAGTTGTCTTCCTCAGCCCGTTTTAACATCCATCCGAGCACTTTTATTAATAAAACAAGAGAGAGATAGAGTGTGTGAGAGAAAGTGTGTGTTTGTGTATGGCTATATATAAGAGCAGCTGCAGGGTAGGGCTAATTTAGCAGCTCTGCTAGTCTCACTGGACACTCCAGCTGCGTCAAAGCAACGAGACACGCACACACACACACACACACACACACAACTCAGATTTGTGTCTTTTTCCTGAGACTGAGGGGTCTGACATTGACCACACATGAAGATGAGACCTAGCACAACTACAAACATGTACAATTAGATACTATTAGATTAAATAACCCAAAAAATGAAAAATTTCAGGCAGTATACAGATGTAGGAAGGCAATCGGAATCATTTTCCCAGTTAGATTCAGATTCAGTTTGATTGAACTGTGATTCATTTAGGTATACTTTAGTTAAAATGTTAATTCCTTCAATGATGCCTTGAATGAAAGCGCCTGCGTCAGTATAAATTTAAACAGATAATTCATCTTTCTGAACTAGCTATTCATTTAAAGAACCAGCTCATTAGTTTCTGGAATTGTTCTACTCTGGTCAAGTTCTATGCTTTTGATTCACTAAAATGAATCGACTCATAAGATTCGGACTACACTGGTCGTGCTGTAAATTTTTGATTCACAAAAAAGAACTTATTCAGAGTCATTTGTCCATGAACTGGACAACTCTCAATTGCAATGCTTGCCATTTTACATCAAATTCAATAGGCAACTTGCCTTCACAAGTCAGTTGAAATATGATTTCTTTTGCTTTAGCACTGGAGATTCAGCAGCGATTCGGAGCGATTCTGTGTTTTGACATATAATTGTGGGTGGTCAGACACAGGCACGCAGCATATATGTACATTAAATATGAAGGGATCAATACTTAAAACGAAAATATCAATCTATTTTTCCTCACTCGTTCACTTTGCTAAAAGGCTATGTACCAGTGTTAACCCTCTGACATTTTGACCTTGTGACCCTGTAATCCAGAAATCTGGACCAATCTCCTCTCTCCCTGCCTCTACAGTAGTGTTTCATCCTCTGAATCGCACACACGCACAGAGTTTATCCCCCTGAGCAGAAGAGAAAGAGCAAATAGACTTAAAGAAAGATACTTAGTTTTGTATGTCTTCCTCAGATAAGAAAAGGCTTAGAGAGAATCAACTCGCCAAATCTTCAGAATCTAGTCTCCAAAACACACAAAGGACAGAGAGAGACGGAGAGAGCAAGAGAGAGAGAGAGAGAGGGAGGAACAGAGGGAGTGAACAGATACTGTATTCATTTCACACATGTCAGCTGCGAGAGCAGAATCAAAATGAATACAAGGCTGAATGAAGAATGACAGACAATCTTAAAGCAGTAAGAGAGAGAGAACGATAGAAAGGATGAAAAGGGAGGGGAAACTGCTGATCCTGCTAGAGAAAAAAGGAACACACTCTTCCAAAATAATAAGGAACTTATCATTTATATTCAGAAGGTAACCAAAGCCATACTTTAATAGTTTTTCCTAAAGTCCACTTAGAATGTTAATCACCATTTTTTTTAAAGGGGTCATATGATGCTGCTAAAAAGAACATTATTTTGTGTATTTGGTGTAATCTTTTTGGCTGCTGTGCCTTTAAAACGTCTATGTAAACACACTCACTGCTTGTAACATGAAAACTTTTAGGAATAAGAGAAAGAAATAACCTTAAATAAATAAAACAGACATGGATACAGTCTTTTCCGCATATTATTCTTACCATTAGTTCTTCTTTGCTACTTTTACTTCACAGTGACTCGGTGGGTCAAGTTTTTGAGCAAAGAATGAACATTGTTGACTTCTAAATGTGGGCGTTTATGTGTTGACGAATCTGCAGAAGTTTCAATAAAATAACTAAAGTTGCATCATATGCAACTTTATATGAACCTATACAACATTTTAAATGTGTCATGTTGTCTCAAAACGAACATGTAACACTACACACAGTAATTATGCTGCAAAATGCAGTATAATTACCATTCATTAAGAATTTTAATGTTCGCGAGTCCCTTTCAATTCCTCACCAAAGCTGTATTTATAAGATCAAAAATAAAGTAAAAACAATAATATTGTGAAAAAGTATTAACATTTGATCCCAAAACTTTTAAATGGCAGTGTATGTGAAACAGGATGGAAAAAATGGTACTATGTGAACACAGAAACGCATGCGAAACCAAACAGTAAAAACGTCAAAAGTCAAAGATCATGACCTTTTGAACTCCATAATGAGCTACTACCTCACATGGTCTCATTCACAAATGGTAGTAAGTCTATTCAGGCGTACAGCAGAGCGTTTTTAGTAAGTGTGTGTACGTGTGTCTATGCCCAGCTGCTTTACTGTTAGCCCGGCCCTCAGAGAAGGCCCCTTGAGTGTGACTGCCCACCCCTACCTCCATCTCTATCCCTCCCTCTCCTTCTTCCTGCAGTAATGGTTTAATGGCAGATTACAGAGCCTCTGAGGGCTGAATGGAAGAGTAATAAAATAAATGGCTTTGTGAGGGCCCTTCCCCCACAGAGAGCAGACCACCGCTGAACTCTACAGTCTAGAGGATCCCTGCAGGACTGCCCAAAATCTACAAACCTGTGCAGATAAGCACACAAATGCATATGTCTCTTTCTATTTTTCTTTCTTTTTCTTTAAACTCGTTCAAATGGATAGACCTGTTAATATCTTTATGTATCATTTATCAGTTCATATTGCACTTCTGGATCCATTTTCATAATCTGCCAACTGTCCACTAAATTCAATTCTCTTCAGCCTCAATCCTTTTAGAAAAACGGCATCTAAAGCGTATCATTGTATAACCGTGTTTTTGACAATATGTCATGTATAATACATACACACACATCTCTTGTATGTTGAACATGTTTTTAATTTCTGAATTAAAATTCACTTCATTCAACATTTGTCCACCATATCAAACAAAGTCAATTTTTCTTCATCTTTAACTTCGACACTCTTATTTGCCATTGACCCATTATTTTCTCACCTGTGGGAAGAATGGTAAAAAGTGAGTGTCTGTTTAGAAAACTCACAAGGTTCATTTCAGATGTCAGGATATTAGCAGGGCGGATCAGCTTGACCATAGGAAACTCCCTTTCATAAAGACTTCATTCATGCCTCTGAAACACTATAGGGCAGGGTGGTTGAGAGTGTGTTATATCATTCACAGCCAACAAAGAAAGTGCAAACAAACGTAAACACATTCAGACACTGAAAACAGATGCATATTCACACTTTAACCCAACCATGAGTCACCTTCAGGGGAAAAATAATAACTGAAGAAATAAAAAGGAGAAAAAGAGAGCGAGACAGGTGACTTACGGTACACAATCACTTAATAATGTTTCTGTTTAATTGCTAAAAGCTCAATCTACCATTCACCTGTCTTTTGATCTGCTATCATACTGTGTTCACTCTTCAGGTGTCAAGCTGTTAATCAGCCTTACGACTATCTGCATGATCTGGGACAGGAAGAGGACAATATCAGATGTGTTATGAAAGTGTCCCATGTTTAGTGGCTAACGGCATCTATGTAGAACAATGCAGACACTCCTCTCTAATGTTGCATAAACACACTAACCTGAACTAACCTGCACTGAGCCAATTACAGTAGCCTGTATGTGTCAGTGTGTGCGTGTGTGTGTCCAGAACAGGTGTACGTCTGGCTTAATCTCCTGTGCGGTTGAAGCCAGTGTCACGCCACGATCAAAAGACAGCATTGAAATAAGGGTAAAAAGACTTTCTCTATCTCTCTCTCAGACAAGCTTGAGCACAAACTAATTTGCTGCATGGCTGGGAAACGGACGGCGATATTGCCAAGAAGTGAAAAGGCAGGGGTGAGCGAAAAAGACAGACGCTGAGACTGAGTGTCTTTTGTTTGATGAAGTCCCACCTGCAGCTCTATGGCCACCGAGACGCAGCTGCTCTCCTTTCCCCCTTCCTCTCTTTGTTTCTGTCCATCATCCCAGGCTCTTCCTTTGCTTATTGATCCCTTCTGCATCTCCTATTCGTATCATTTCAGTTTTTGGGATTGTAGCCCTAAGCAGTTTTTTTTATTTTATTTTTTTATTTACACTGAACAAAATTATAAATGCAACACTTTTGTTTTTGCCCCCATTTTTCATGAGCTGAACTCAAAGATCTAAGACTTTTTCTATGTACACAAAAGGCCTATTTCTCTCAAATATTGTTCACAAATCTGTCTAAATCTGTGTTAGTGAGCACTTCTCCTTTGCCGAGATAATCCATCCACCTCACAGGTGTGGCATATCAAGATGCTGATTAGACAGCATGATTATTGCACAGGTGTGACTTAGGCTGGCCACAATAAAAAGCCACTCTAAAATGTGCAGTTTTACTGTATTGGGGGGTCCGAAAACCACGCAGTGCAACACATCTCCTATGCATAGAGTTGATCAGGTTGTTGATTGTGGCCTGTGGAATGTTGGTCCACTCCTCTTCAATGGCTGTGCGAAGTTGCTGGATATTGGCAGGAACTGGAACACGCTGTCGTATACGCCGATCCAGAGCATCCCAAACATGCACAATGGGTGACATGTCCGGTGAGGGCAAAAACAAAAGTGTTGCGTTTATAATTTTGTTCAGTGCATTTTTAAATGTTTTATGGAAGCTTGGTTCCGCCTCAGAGTAATTAACAATAATAAAATTTTAAAAGGTAATTGCAAATTTACATCTCACAATGGTGATTTTATTTTTCATAATTACAAGAAATAAACTCACAATTGCATGAAATAAACTCACTTTATTATTTTTTTCAATCAAAACGTTCTCGTACCGGCAACTTCATGTCACAATTGGGACTCTCACTATTGAAACTCTGCTTCTTGTAATTGCGACTTTTTTCTAGCAATTGTGCCTTCATTTCTCATAACTGCGACTTTGTTCCTCATAATTGCAACTTTATTTCGTGCAATTGTGCCTTTAATTCTCATAATTGCGTCTTTGTCCCTCATTATTGCAAATTTCTTTCTTGCAGCTGTGCCTTTATTTCTCATAATTGTGACATTGCTCCTTCTTGTAATGGCAACTTTATTCTTGCAATTGTCTCTCATCACTGCAACACTGCAATTTCTTGTAATGCCTTTATTTCTCTTAACTGTCACACCACTGACGCAAACCATCTTTCTTGTGCGTCAAGGGTGCCAGGACTATCAACAGACTCCTTTACCTCTTTACCACGAGACCCTGGAGTCTGTTTTCGATGGATTATGCTATTCTCTGCATATGTGTGTATATAAAGAGAACGAGAGAGAGAGAGAGAGAGAAAGTGAGTGAGTGAGAGAGAAATGTCGCTGAAATAGCAGGCTGTCCTGACCTCACTTACAGAGACTGTCAAATGTACACACAGACGCACACACACACACACAGTGTTCCCGTCTGTTCTGACCTCCACTGAATTCTTGTGGTTCATGATGTCACAGGCTCATAGCTTCCAACGTAAGCCCTCTTACACACAGTGTTCCCGTCTGTTCTGACCTCCACTGAATTCTTGTCGTTCATGATGTCACAGGCTCATAGCTTCCAACGTAAGCCCTCTTATTCAGCCTTAGTTTAGATTTGAGAGAGATTCATTGAAACTGGCAAATACCACCTGTTTTGATATGGTTATATTCAAATAGTTGTGCTGTAATACTGTATCTTACAAACCTACAGTGAATATAACTGCATTAGGGCTGCATCAATAGTGAAATTCGAAAACAATTTAAACTTTTTTAGATATAAAAGATTGTATGCTACAATTGAAACAAGCACTCTTATAGATAAAACACCATTACAGGGTTTAATCTTTGTCTTAAAGTGGACATCGGATGCCATTTTCCACAAGTTGGTATGATTCTTTAGGGTCTTCATGAAATGTCTACAACATACTTTGGTTAAAATTCCTCAATGGTCGTGTAAAACAACACCCTTTTTACCTTGTCAAAGACAGCTCTCTTCACAGCGACCCGTTTCGGTGCATGTCTCTTTAAATGATAATGAGCTACTGCTCATCCCGCCCATCTCTTCCGTTTTTTGTGTATATGGTGGCGCGTTACCATCAAAAATAAAACTCCACTGTATAGAACGTGATGTTAATAATGTGATTTTTTTATAATACAACATACTTTCACCCGAACTGAATAATTAAAAACAAGTTTAAATGGGTAAATCTATAAATATTTTTGATTCTTCATTTTCTTTCTGACATACTCCAATTCTTGCACGTTTTGTGTGAAATCATATTTATTTTGTCCATCAAAAGTGTGCCATATTAATTGAGCGTGAGCAGTGTAGCAAACATAGACTCAGAGCCGAAACCATCGCTTCAGCTTGACGCTCACGTGCTGATCCTGCCCCCGGTGTGAACACACTCATTTGTTAACATGCACAATGAAAAAAATATGCGCTGCTCACCCGGTGTGAAACCAGCCTTATGTTCACTTTTACATCACACTACAAAACACTTGCATTGCTTACGAGTCATTGTTGTCGCTACAGCTGCTCAAATGCTGAGAAAATGGCGGACAGTGTACAACTGGATGAGGGCGGAAATATGATAATACGGGACAGTCCGTCAGCGGTCGAGCGGTCAGGGGGCCTGAGCAGTATGACGTCACACTGCTCAGAAAATCAAAACAGCTTGATAATTGTGACTGTTTAGTTTATTTGGGGATTAAAAAAAGGAGTGAATGGATTTTGATCATTGTAGGGTGGTTGTGTCCACACACTGCTAAGACACATTTACATGCAAAAACCATGTAAAAGTGAATTTTGCATCCGATGTCCCCTTTAATTTATTACACTACTTTAAAATTAGAGCTAGATGGTGGCAAAAGTAGTTTAAATAGGCAGAAACAATTAAATATGCCAATAAATATCCAATATACAAAATTTCACATAATTATTAGAAATAAATTTGCAATTGGATGAAAAACATTCTCGTAATTGCAACTGTTACAATTGCGACTTTATTTCTCATAATTACACATTTTCTTCTCGCGAACAGTTGGATTAAAAAATTCACTTTATTGTAACTGAAACTTTTTCGGACTTGCAACTGTCACAGTTTTGACTTGATTTCTCATAATTGCAACTTTGCTTGTTGTAATTGTGTAACGCCAAGCCAGCAGAGGGAGCCCTCGCCCGAGTACTGACCGTGCTCCACTCCCTCTGCTTCCTCTACTTCCATTTCCTGTTTGACTCTCATATAAACTGAGACCAGTCCATGTGCTGATCGCGAAGTATTGCCAGTTCATCTGCCTTACCAAGCGTTATTGTTCCTCTGTTCCTGATTGATTCCTTGTGTATGATTCTGCCTGACTTCTTGACTCACGGTATTTGTACTCTGCCCCTTTTGTTCTGACGCCTGATTGGACTGATGTTTGTGTTTGGACTCATTGCCTGCCTTTCCACTATTGTCTCTGCTTCTGCCCCTGTGTATGACGAACGATCTGCTTGCTTCTCTGACTTTGACCCTCTGCCTGATTATCGACATCTGTTTAAAGCCTTGACCTTTAATAAACTTCCGCTCATGGATTCTAACCAAACTCCAGCGTCTGTTACAGTATTATAAAAGTTACTCACTTTTTTGTGTGCGCGCTGTACAGGTCTGGTATAAAGAATGTTTTTGCTCAGGTGGCTGCTCACACTTCTCTCTTCTCTCATCCTGGTATCTCTCGAACTCTCCAACTAGTACAGAACTCTTTCTGGTGGAGTAACATGGCACGAGACATCACCAACTATGTCAAGTCCTGTCAGATCTGTGCTCAGTCAAAAACCCCAAAGGAATTACCTTCAGGTCTACTCAAGCCATTACCGATTCCTCAACGACCATGGTCTCATCTGTCTATCGATTTCATCACTGACCTCCCACCATCCAATAATAACACTATTATACTGGTTATCATTGACCGTTTCTCGAAGTCCTGCCGTCTCATTCCACTACCCAAACTACCTACTGCCATGGAAACCGCTCAAACCCTCTTCCAACACATCTTTCGGATATATGGACTACCAGAGGACATAGTCAGTGACCGAGGTACCCAATTCACGTCTCAGGTCTGGAAGGCATCCTGCAATCAGTTGGATATCTACGTCAGTTTAACGTCAGGCCACCCACAAGCCAACGGACAAGTCGAACGACTCAACCAGGAAATAGGAAGGTATCTCCGAAGCTACTGCAGCCGTGAACAGCACAGATGGTCTGAGTTCTTGCCATGGGCGGAATACGCCCAAAACTCTCTAACTCACTCCTCTACAGGTCTAACCCCCTTCCAGTGCGTCCTAGGATTCCAACCGCCTCTGTTCCCGTGGTCTGGCGAACCCTCCTCGGTTCCTGCAGTGGACGACTGGATTCAACGTAGTGAGAGGGTGTGGGACAGTGCTCATGTCCATCTCCAGCGAGCTGTAAGAACACAAGAATTCCAAGCCAATAGACGACGTCGCCCACACCCTCCCTACCAACCAGGACAACGGGTCTGGCTCTCCACGAAGGACATCAAGTTGCGGCTACCAAGCCTACCAAGCAGTCCCAGGTATGTTGGCCCTTTCAAGATACTAAGACAGATCAGTGATGTAACATACCAATCATACCAATTCTGCTAACTATCGTATCTCTCCCTCTTTCCATGTGTCCCTCCTCAAACCCGTCCACTCGGGAGCTGACCCTGGCCATGAAGCCCCAGAACCACCACCACCACTGGACTTTGATGGAACTCCGGCATATAGGGTGAATGTGTTACTGGACTCGAGACGAAGAGGGGGTCAGCTCCAGTATCTGGTGGACTGGGAAGGCTATGGACCTGAGGAGAGGTCATGGGTAGCCGCCCGGGACATTCTGGATCCACTGGATCCATAGGAGTTTCATCGAGCCAGACCCGACCGCCCAGCACCGAGACCACGGGGACGTCCACGTCGTCCACGTCGAGTCGCTCCTAGAGGGGGGGGTTCTGTAACGCCAAGCCAGCAGAGGGAGCCCTCGCCCGAGTACTGACCGTGCTCCACTCCCTCTGCTTCCTCTGCTTTCACTTCCTGTTTGACTCTCATATAAACTGAGACCAGTCCATGTGCTGATCTCGAAGTATTGCCAGTTGATCTGCCTTACCAAGTGTTATTCTTCCTCTGTTCCTGATTGATTTCCTGTGTATGATTCTGCCTGACTTCTTGACTCACGGTATTTGTACTCTGCCCCTTTTGTTCTGACGCCTGATAGGACTGATGTTTGTGTTTGGACTCATTGCCTGCCTCTCCACTATTGTCTCTGCTTCTGCCCTTGTGTATGACGAACGATCTGCTTGCTTCTCTGACTTTGACCCTCTGCCTGATTATCGACATCTGTTTAAAGCCTTGACCTTTAATAAACTTCCGCTCATGGATTCTAACCAAACTCCAGCGTCTGTTACAGTATTATAAAAGTTACTCACTTTTTTGTGTGCGCGCTGTACAGGTCTGGTATAAAGAATGTTTTTGCTCAGGTGG
>NW_015638568.1:252309-255251 GCF_001515625.1 Sinocyclocheilus rhinocerous
GGGGGGGTTCTGTAACGCCAAGCCAGCAGAGGGAGCCCTCGCCCGAGTACTGACCGTGCTCCACTCCCTCTGCTTCCTCTACTTCCATTTCCTGTTTGACTCTCATATAAACTGAGTCCAGTCCATGTGCTGATCGCGAAGTATTGCCAGTTTATCTGCCTTACCAAGCGTTATTCTTCCTCTGTTCCTGATTGATTTCCTGTGTATGATTCTGCCTGACTTCTTGACTCACGGTATTTGTACTTTGCCCCTTTTGTTCTGACGCCTGATTGGACTGATGTTTGTGTTTGGACTCATTGCCTGCCTTTTCACTATTGTCTCTGCTTCGGCCCCTGTGTATGACGAACGATCTGCTTGCTTCTCTGACTTTGACCCTCTGCCTGATTATCGACATCTGTTTAAAGCCTTGACCTTTAATAAACTTCCGCTCATGGATTCTAACCAAACTCCAGCGTCTCTGTTACAAATTGTGACTTTCACACAATTACAATTTTTTTTCCTTGTAATAACTGAAGTAGGGATGCATCAGTATTGAAATTCAATAACTGTTTTAATGGATGACAGCCTATAAATAGCCAATATTATAAAGCTATACATTTTTGTAAAATGAAGAGAATTAAAATGCACTAAAAAGCTAGCATGCTGCAAGTGAAACAAGAGCTCTTAAAGGGAAAGCCCGCTTAAAGGGTCACATTTTTGCTAAATGATGGCAAACGTAGTCGAAATATTAAAACAGGCAGAAAAAAATTCAATATTGGGCTAAGAAAATATCCAAAATCGGCAGATACTGATAAACTCTAATACGTATATTCATCAAAGATACACATTCACACGTATCCTACAGACTTTTAAAAGATTTCCAATTATCGGGAGTGTTGGAACGCAGGTGTGTGGGGTGAAAACATAGCTCAGGGGGCACTTTTAACTGGGAGACAGATCAAACACAAACATACAAGCGGCCGCTCAGTGCCTCTTACAGGAACCTGGATATACATTAACAGATACATGAGCACACACACAAAAGAGAACACACCCACTAAACAAACACACATGTGTCCTGATCAGTGACATGCAGCAGCACTGTGAGTGTGTGTGTGTGAATGCATGTGTGTGCATGTCTGATTGTTTCTGACAGGCAGGAGAGATGAGAAGCGGCAACCATGTGCACATGTGTGTGTGGTGCTTTGGAAATAGGTCAGCTTAGGCTGGGTTTAGTGGCAATAGGCCCAGCTCAAGCAGAAAAGAGCCCTGGGGCTCAAACACACACACACACACACACACACACACACACACATGTACAAATACATACACACACACACCTCTAGCAAAAACAAAGATGTACAGGCATATCCCACCAATCTACACAAAAGAATTCAAATGCAAACACAGATCCAACATATACAAACAAAGGATAATGGATTTTACATGCTAAAGGCTGTTCAGTGTTAATCTCACCAATTAAAGTTAGACGGAATAAAATGTTGCTCATTTAACAAAACAAAAATGCACATCAAGATTATAAGCAATTTAAATTAAAAAGATTAAAAAATTAGATTTTTTTTTTCAATTTACCAAAATACAAAAAATAATGGATGGATGGATGGATGGATGACATTACAAAATAACTAAATTCGAAAGATATTTTCATAAAAAAAAAAAAGATTAAAAAAATACCATGACCAAGGCTGTTTAATTATAAAGATTACTTAATTATAATGTCTATTGACCACGGGAGCAGCTAGTATGAGCTCAGTTACACTGATAATTTAAACACAGAATACACACAAGCTCGCTAATTACCAGTGCATGGCCAGTCTTCTGAATGTGAGGAAAATAACACTAATGAGCTTCACCTCACTGTGACATTAATACAACCTGCTGTCTGCCATCACACACACGCTTGTGCTCATAACTCATAAACACACACCTATAAATCAGCAGGATGGTTATACAGACAATCATAAAACGCATTAGCGCTCACACACACACATACACACACACGCTAAACATCATAAATCTTTATTCCTACAAACATTAACCTAAGTAACCACATACAATCCAAAGATGAAAATACACTGCGTCTGAGTGCCTTTTTAAAAATGTCCATGAGAGAGCTTTAGACTGTGAGGATAGAATGTAAAGAGAGGAGCAGATGAACAGATAGTGAGATGATAAATGAAGGGAAGTAGTGAAGGATGGAGAAAAAAGAGGAAGTGCTTGTGTCTGTTGTACCGGCTGCCCTGAGACCATTACTAAGGGGATCTCCCAACAGACACACTCACAGAGTCAAACAAAGGACAACAGGAACAACGAGTGAGAGAAAGACAGAGAGAGAGAGAGAGAGAAAGAGCAGGTGTGAGGTTTGGTAACAAAAGTACATTATAATATACATCCCTTTCTTCTTGAAGAAAAGCTCTTTTGTTTATGTAAATGAAACCACATAAAGGGATAATTCACCTTAAAATGAAAATTCATAATTTGATCATTTACTCACCCAAATGTACTTCCAAACCCATATGTCTTTCTTTCTTTGAGGAAAATGAAAGGAGATGTTCTGAAGAATTTTAAATTATTAAAACAAAAAAAGCTGCATTATATTCTAAGTCTTCTGATTCATATCTTTGTATGTGGAACAGACTAGACTTTAATCATATAGACATAATATAGACTACAGACTACTTTTATGACAGTTGTATGGTGCTTTTTAGATATTTTAAAGTTGTATATACAATTTTAATATTATATAAAATAAAAGTGTGTTAAGTTACCAAGTGAGCCAGAATTCCATTCCATTAAATAAAATATGTGCCCCTGTTGACAGCTTCTGTCCCTATTTACTTTAACTGTATTGAAGTGTGAGCTTTCTGCAAAATATCTTAATTTGTGGAATAAAGAAGTAAATGATGATCCCCCCCCCCCCCCCCCACCCTCTCTTGTGATCT
>NW_015638568.1:255305-262344 GCF_001515625.1 Sinocyclocheilus rhinocerous
TGTGATCTGAAAATATTCTGTTAAACTGCTGCAACCAAACAAGCTTATTAGACAAGTAAGTTTCCTTTTTAGTCCAGGAGGATGCTTTTCAAAAGACTTCAGCAGAAAAAACTCTGCAAAACTCTTTGTGTGCGTGAGTGAGTGAGAACTATGAGCAGGAATCCTGTACCCAAGGTTCTCCAAATCCTAGTCCAGCCAACAAGATAGTGGAGGGAATAAACACAGTGCAAATTGCCTGAGTTAGTGCTGGAACACACACACACACACGCAGAAGCACTGGCTGTCTTGCTGGTCTCAGCCATCCTGTGCTGGTTGTTAAAGCAGTATTAATATTCATGTCGAGGGCTGCTGCTGTCAGTGAGGCTGTTTTAAATGAACACTCCGACCTTGATCCAATCCATGGGGTCTCTCCTTATCCAATACAAGAATGTGACTTCAAGGCCTCCCTCTCTCTCGCTCAACACACACTTTTCCTCCATTTTTCCCTCTCCTAACCTCTCCCCCTTTCACCCCTTCTTTCCTCATGCAGAGTTGGAGCTGGTGCGTGTGTCTCCAATCTCTGTTTGATTTTGCTCACAGACAAGAAGGGATCTGCCTTGATAAAGATGGCTGTTCAGAAAGAGCCACAGAGGGATTCAGATTACCTTGATCTCTTTCTCTCAGTGTATTTCTCCTTCTCGGTTTTTGTTGATGAGGTGGGTGTGATACATTTTTAAACCTGATATTGAGAGAGAAGAACAAAAACCCCGACTTCTCCCAGTTTTGTAGTGAGATGAATCTGAACAACCTGTATGTGAAAAGCGACATACAAATACACACTTGACTGGGAATATCTGTTCCATTGTGTTATTATTTGGGGTAGTTTGATCTAATAATGTTTTGTAAGATCTAACTTACTCAACAAGACTCTCTTTACTATGACAGTAGAGAAACTTGACCGTGCAAGAGAACAGTTTACACTGATGCAGGCGACGCTGAGAATGCAATACATATTTGTACTTTGAATTACGCTCTGACATGGATAGCAACAACACAATCAATCTTGGAAAGCTGGAAGCGTCTGTTTTTCTATTTTTCTTGATCAAAATAAATTGCTCTGAAGAGGTTTTGAAGCCAGATAGACTTTTATTAACAAAAGTTGAGTTACGTTTGCAAAGGTAACTCCAGAATGTCTGTTTTGCACTCTCCTATATATACCTGAAGCTGTTTACAGAATTCCATATATGCACCGTTGTATTTTTGGACAAAGTGTTTTTTGTTTTTTTTACCATATACGAGTTCCTAAAGGATGATCAATAGCTTGTCATACATGTACTTCTACTCCACACTGCTGTGGATGTTTGGGTCAGGTTTTGCCTAAATTGTGAAAACCAAAAGCTTCTAAAACAATCGTTGGAACCATCGAACAGTTATGTATATACACACACACACACACACACACACATATCCATATATATATAAGGTGTATCCCTCCATTCCTCACTTAGCCGTCCACCATAGAAGCCTCCTGTCTCTTTATCGCTGAAGGCTAAATAATGGACCTGCATTAGTTGGGTCGGCCTGTTCTAGAGCAGAGGTCACTCAGATCAATGTCCACCAGCCCAAACGGACAAAGTCCCCTGCTCACTTTCTTTCTCTGATGCTTTATCCCTCCTTTCTTTATCTCTTCCTTTTGGACTGAATGCGGTCACCTGTTCTGTCTCCTGTCCCCCACCTTTCCATCTCACTCTCTCTTTTGGTGGACCCCCTTTCTAATAAATCTCATGAATGGTTCTCTCTCAGTAGCTCTCCCTTAAACGCGTCACAGCAATTACAGCACTCGTAAAACGGCGCCACATAAACCTAGACCCTGTGTATGTGTGTGTTTGTGTGTGAGATAACGTCCTTGAGGGGGCAAGAGAAGAGCTGGTTATTGATTGAAAGTCCCTGTACAACACATAGGCTTTTGATTTCTCTTGTAGAGCACTGCCTCTACCTTGTCCTCCCCACAGTATTCTACAAAGTCAAATAGAGTCGACTATTGACTGCTGTTCACCTATACCATCAAAATGCCACACTCTTGACTGTTTCTACAGTCACATTAGATTGCGTGAAAAACAACAACATTTTATTAAATCACAAAACTGGTCAAAACAACAGCTATATAAAGGTCTGAGTTTACTTTTCAGTCAATACTTACACACCAGGCCTGCTGTAGATATTTGGACACTTAATAATGTATCAGAAATTACTGTTTTTCTTAGCAATTTCTGTAGCAAAGTTTACATCTATGTTAGCACATAATATGATGTCAGTCTTTGTGACATCACTTTTTGCCGCCAAAAGTCCTTTGCCATGGCCTTATGGTTTAGTAAGGTATTTGAAACTTAACGAAATCTCTTTAAAATGTGTGATAAAACATGTGTAAATGTCTTTAAAGTCATGATGAAATGGACGTTCTTCTGTATTTTGATGTACATCTGAGTGTAATGAATTCTTAAAAAAGAAAAAAAAGTCAGGTGAAGATTTGGTTCTATCCATCAGCTGTTGGTTGGACTTTGAGATGTTGGGATTGCACGATGAATGCGAGCTTGCACTCGATTGTAGAGGAATGGATTTAAGTCCAGCATATGTCACCAGAGAGAAGTCTGTATTTTTCACCAGAATATTGAGTTATAACATTTTGAATAAACATTACAAGGTCTAAAAACAAGTAAAAATTGAAACATGCATGTATGAATTGTTCACAATGAGATCAATAACATGCATTTTGAAAATAGCCAACTTTAAAATAAATAGCACTTGATAATATGATATATAATGCAAAGACATTCACTTTTAAGTATTTTTAAGATTGCTTGTGCAAACACTGTTTGGGAGCAAAGCAGGTAAAATAAAGTGAGCGTATTACGCCACATATGTCTACTGGAAATAACATTTGTTAATAAAAGCTGCCAAAAGACTTTTTTCCGTTACAGCAGCCAGCCAGGAAGTACATATGTCTCACACCAGATGTATTGTGGGGCCCATGCTTATTAAAACAGCAATAAAGAATGAGCTTTCATCATGCAGAATATGCTTTTGTCAAACAGGTATCAAAAGATGGTTCCTATGGGTCAATGGCATATGGCTGATTTGCAATATATCTGGCTAATGTAATTTACATGTACACATATGCTAAAATATTTATTAAAAATTCACCAACAAATATCTAAATATAGAAAATAGCCATTAACAGGCCAATGCAAATACCAACAATCTCAAAATGGCCAAACAGCAGAATGCCAAAATGTCTGTAAAACACTAGTAAGTATTAGTAGCCAATCAATAGGGGTTTCTTTCATAAAAAAATCCTGATGCTGATATCTATATAGCACAGTGGCTGATAAAAATGCTCATATCTGTACACAAATGGACATTATCAGGCCAAAATATTGGCCAGTTAATCGGCCTAGGCTGATATATCTGGAAAATGTATTATGATAAAGCTCATAGCTACTCATAATGACCATATTTCAATATGTTGGAATATTTATGGATGTCTACACACTTATTAGTCAGCACTGAGAGGTTGACATTTATGTTTGAAAGCCTGACACACATCGAAAAATCAAGCAATAAGGCAAGAGAAATAAGAACCACTCGAGTGTGAGCGCACACATACTTGAGACAGCCACACACAGTTGTTAACTCGTGGGATAAAATAAAATCATCTTCTTGGTTAAAGAAAGGTCTGATAATCTGTATGAAGAGGGATTTGATGGAATGAATAAATGCATTAATACTCTAGGCGCTTAGTGTTGAAATCACCCCATTGCAATGCAGAGAGAACTGCGCCCGCGCCACGGCATCAGTGCCGCTTTCAATGTGTCAAATGTTAATGACCTGCCAGGGAGATGAATCTATCCACATGTTCATTTGTCATTAAGAAGGAATATTTTAACACCAGACGCTCAAGTGCTACTGTGTCACAACAATTTAACATAGTGGGGAAAAGGAGGAGGTAAAGAGAGGGAGGAGGGGAGTTCTGACAGACAAAAAGAGGAGGAATGTATTCCTGTAGCCAGCAACTCTTTAAAGGGGGATGGCGAAAAACAAAAATGCTTTGTATCAGCACAAACGCACACACCGACTGAACCACAGCACTGCTGCCAATATTTTGTTGTGTCAGTAGGTCAGAGAACAGGGAGCATTATGGGGGAAAGTGCCTCTATTGCCTGAGTGGCATTCAGTCTTGTTGTATAACAGAGAGACGATGCTACCGTTACTGCTTGCTGGGTGGTTGGAAGGCCAAAGATGGCATCTACATCCTGCTGAAGAACAACACATGTAGCTGTCTCACTCATTGACTCCTACACAACCACATGTACTCGGAAAGTGATGTCATTACAGCAGCTGCATAAACATGCACTGGGAAATCAATGAGCGTACGGCACATTTATTAGCCTAGGTCCTGATGTGGCAGCATAGAAATGCCCAGCCCAGCTGTTATAATAGAAAGCAATGTGAGCGAGAGAAAACTAGAAAGATCTAACCTAACGAGAGAAGAGAAATACCCTCTGCAAGCTAGTCCTAAAACTGTGTTTTCCTAAATCAAACTGCCTGGGGGCAGAAACTCAATTAAACTGTTAGAAGACATACTATTAGCAGAAAATATTTAAGACGTTTAAGACGCAGAAATGACCAAATAGAGTGAATTAAGGGATGTGTCCAGTGGCAGAATACTTAACTACAATGTAAAACAATCCTGATCATATACAGGCTTACGTAATCTTGCCACAGTCTGACCTGGCTACCTTGAATAGACACAAATTTGTGGTCAACCGATTTGGTTTTTAATTGCAGATGCCAGTATATAGAAAGCAGGGATTGGTTTTCTTTTAAGTAAATTTTCTTTTTATTTCAGGAAGTTTATGTTCATCTATATATATATGTATATATTAGGGCTGTGACTGTCAATCAATTAAAATTTTGAATCTAATTAATTACACAATGTGGCGATTAATTAATCGAATTAATCAGATATTAATCTCACATCAAATTTGGCTGAGAAAATACCCACAAAACATAAATTAAAGCTATTATTTTGTTACATGAGAAAAGCATGACACAGGTATTACAAAAAGTGGCATTAGAAAGAAATTGAACTTAAACTGCCATAGGTGGCTGTAAATTTCTTAATGAACAAGTCATTGAATCATTCATTCGATTCGTTCAAATGGCTAATTCATTCAAGAATTAAGTAAATGGCTCTCTTTATGAATGGGCAATTGAATCATTGGTTCACCCGATTCATTCAAAACGCGGATTAATTCAGAAATTGTGCGTTGCTTGGAGACGCACAACAGTTCTGCTGTGGCTTTAATCCGCTTGTTAAGTCTGACGTCACGCGTCACCGCTTCCGGGTCCAAAAGCTCTATTAGATGCCACGAGAAAACAACAAACGGTGCTAATATACACTAACAATGTGATATAATACTACCAAAAAAAAAAGTAATCCTACCCTTTTAACTCCATACTGAAATCCCAGATAGCCAGACAATGAAAATATAAATATAAATAAATAAATATAAAAATTATTTGTGTTTGGGACGCTGAGAGCACAGAGACTGTAGTGTACACCGTAAGTTTGAAAACTATTAGCTTAAATATTTAATATGAATGAACAGTGCTCATAAATGGCTGTTGAGATAGTATTCTCAAGTGAAATGAGTTGAGGCTTGGACCCGGAAACAGAATTCGTTGGTGCATTCGTTGGACGCATTACGTCACCACCACTTAACAAACGGATAGGCAATAGCTGCGTTGGCAAAACTGAGACAATATGCCTATTGTGTCTAATATATAACACAATATTAAGTTCTTATTTATTGAACTGCCCTATAAAATAAATATCACATTTGCACTCGTGCTATTCTGGACAAAACAGCACTGGTGTGATATTGCTTAACAATGTCAAATGATGCAGGGACATTTTTGGCCCAGTCTCTTGAGGGGCATATAACTGCATTCTATAGGCTACATCACACAGTGATTTGTTGTCCTGCATCATGTTCGTCATCAATCAGCTGCATAGGTGTGTTCGACTTGAAGCGACGCTGCAGAGACCGGTCGGTGTATGACATCAAAGTACCGCGAGAGCGAGAGAGAGCAAACGGCTCCGTATGCTTTGGAATCGCTCTCCTTGTACTTTGATGTCAAACACCGATCGATCTGCACAGCGCCGCTTTAAGTCGAACACACCTTATGAATTATAAGATGAAGTACACGGAGCGGGGCGGGGGCGTTAATTGCGTCAAAAAAATTTAACGTCACGTTTTTTTCATAACTAATAAATTAGATTAACGCGTTAAATCAACAGCCCTAATATGAAGAAATTTACACTTATTAGGGATGTATCAAATTGATCAAAAGTAACAGTAAAGACATTCAAAATGTTACAAAAGATTTCTATTTAAAAAACAAACAAACATTCTATTCATCAAGAATCCTGAAAAATGCATCAGTTTCCACAAAAATATGAAGCAACAGCTGTTTTCAACATTCATAATAAGAAATGTTTTTTGAGCAACAAATCAGCATATTAGAATGATATCTGAAGGATCATTCATGTGACACTGAGGACTGGAGTGAAGGAATAAATTGCATTAAAATATATTAAAGGGGTCATATGATGTTGCTAAATAGAACATTATTTTGTGTATTTGGTGTAATGAAATGTGTTTATGCGGTTTCAGGTTCAAAAAACATTATTTTCCACATACTGTACATTATTGTTTCTCCTCTACGCCCCGCCTTTCTGAAACGCGTAGATTTTTACAAAGCTCATCGGTCTGAAAAGCAAGGTGACGGAAATGTTACACCCTACCATACTGTGATGATGCCCTGCCTGGCCGGAGCGATGACTCAAAAACATGAAAACCCATTATAAACGAGGCATTCGTTGCATCCAGTGGGGACATAATTACAGATTATAATGACTTATACTGTCTTTTTACGCGTTGCGTTGCATCGCGCCGCGTAAACATAAAACCATGTCTGCATTTGTGATCGGAGAAAT
>NW_015638568.1:262730-284522 GCF_001515625.1 Sinocyclocheilus rhinocerous
TGAAATACACAGCGTCTCCCTGACATGGCTGCATTAACACTACTGCTGTTCCTGAAACCACGCTTTCTTTCTTTGCGTGCACATTTGGGCGGTGTTATGCAAATCTTCCCACATAGTGATGTAGGTATGTGGGGGCGTGTTAGAACGAGCCGTTTCAGGTAGGCATGGTTGACTCTTAACTTTTATAAAGAATATCTCTTTGGATTTGAGACTTTAGTCTTTGTAACTTTACAGATCTTCTTTATGCACCAAGAGCTTGTAACACTCCAAAGAGAAAGGAAAAATTTAAATCGCATCATATGACCCCTTTAAAATAGAACATAGTCATTTTAAATTGCAATAATATCACAATATTATGAATATTACTATAACAGCCTTGGTGAGCATAAAAGACCCCAAACATAAGAACGGCAGTGTAGCTATACACAGTAGGCTATGTGCTGAAAATGATTATTTAAAAATGGCCAAAATCTGTCTGATTAATCGGCAGATATATTCGTGTAACCTAAAGTAGGCCTACATGCACTTAAAACACGTATTTATCATGCCAATTCAACTTTGTATCCTCAATGAGGTGGAAGCAGACAGGAAAGACCTGACTTTCTCCTCAGCATTCACCTATAACTTTCTGTCCCTTTATTACTTTCAGAATCTTTCCCTACCTGCCTGAACCTCTGGAAAAAAAGCTGTCAATAAAGCCCCCCATCCCTGTCATCTCAGTTCAGACAGCTGTTTAGTTAGGATTAGTGGATGTCCTGTCAAGCACATGTAGTGAATAACTGTTGATGCTGGCCGCAGAATCCCTTCAAAACCCCTTGGAAAAAAAAAATTCAAATCTCAGGGAGAGGGATTGAGAGACTTTATTACTTTCAGAATCTTTCCCTACCTGCCTGAACCTCTGGAAAAAAGCTGTCAATAAAGCCCCCCATCCCTGTCATCTCAGTTCAGACAGCTGTTTAGTTAGGATTAGTGGATGTCCTGTCAAGCACATGTAGTGAATAACTGTTGATGCTGGCCGCAGAATCCCTTCAAAACCCCTTGGAAAAAAAAAATTCAAATCTCAGGGAGAGGGATTGAGAGAAAGAGAGTAATAAGAATCCCTGGCTGCGTGGTAGCTGTGGAATTTTGGTCCTAACGGAGAGTAGCTCGAGCCTTCATAGCGCTGTTTGTTTTGGACGTCTGAGCGAGGTAGAAATATGTTCCTCCTTTCCACCCACAGCTCTGTCGCAACAGCAAACAGCCCCGCGCGGCACGTTGAAACGCACCGCGAGACAGCCGCTACGCCACTTCAGAGAGCGTCGTCTCGCGTTCCAGCGGCGCGTTTTCACAGACACGCTGTTAGCGCGGATTTGGCTCGACTCAAAGCCAATTACTCGCGGAGAATAAAGCCGACTCTGAGGAGATAAGTGCGAGATCGGATTTTCATTTCGAACGAGGAAATTTCACCTTTATCAAGACAGATATTGATCTTACATTTGACAGTGAAACTCGTCTGCGGTCGTTTTCTCGGGCTGACGCGGTTCTTCGCGCGCAAGCTTATGACACATTATGGGAATGTTTACCGTAGCTCTTTATGAGCAACACGTCAAATTGATAGCAGATAAAACCGAGTGCTGCCTCATTCCTAAAAACTTGCAAAACACCACCGCTGACTTTTAGATACACTAATTTCTGAAGTGAGCGCGATAACAAACGCACAAGAAATCCTACACTTTGATGTCTCGCCCTATTTTGTGGTTTCGGCAGGGTCTTTAACGATTTAATTAATCTCAGAGCTCTCCGGGGTTTAGGAAATCTGGGCCAAACTGTGATTGAAGCCATTAGAGCAACCCCTTCAAAATACTTTAGGGTGTGCATGATAAAATGAGATGAAGTAAGGGATGGAAAAATAATATATTCACAACAGTCTGACCCATTTGACAAAAAGGTGAATTGTTAGACATTTATTGGATGGTCTACATTGATGGAACTCCTTGCATGTTCACTAAAAGATGTAAGAGAAAACATGCAGCTGTAGGCCTACATGTATGGTGCAATGGAAATCCACACTACAGCACTGCAAACCCAGCTTTACCTGATGACCGGCTCTCAGTTACATCATCATCTGTTTGTAGGTCTCATGGGACAAGAGGTTAAGATACTTATAAAACCCCTCTAACCGCCACCTGCAGTATATGCAGACACTTCCACACACACGATCAGATTTACAGTCATTTTACCAGGCCAAGTAGGAATTCTCAGTTTGCTTCTGGAAACAAATGTTTTAATATTCTGTTAATGGCTGAAGGATGCAGAAGAGGGAAGAGAGTCAGACAAGTATGACAGATTTTTAAAT
This sequence comes from Sinocyclocheilus rhinocerous, assembly GCF_001515625.1. NCBI lineage: Eukaryota > Metazoa > Chordata > Actinopteri > Cypriniformes > Cyprinidae > Sinocyclocheilus > Sinocyclocheilus rhinocerous. The sequence continues at coordinate 265,066 of NW_015638568.1, forward strand.
GGCTTTTGTAGTGAATGATTCATTATCTCTCCCATTCTCTCTCTCTCATACACACACACACACACTCTTTCTTCCCTCGCTCTGACTTTCCTGTCAGAGACTGTTGCTGACATGCAATCACAGTACGACATGAGCTTGCCCCTCCACCAAAATGAGCATCTCGCTCTCAGTTCCCATGTTGTCTAAAAATAACTAAACAGTGGATAAAAAAACACACACAAGAACCACAGAGACATAGTGATGTGTGCAGAGTTTCTCAAATGTAAATGACTGCAACAATAAACAATTTATCTATTGCTCTTGTTGTCTATATCTAGGATTTCCAATGATCGTGCATACTTTATCTAGGATTGTTGGCACATTTGTAGCCAATTAAATCAAATGCAAAGTATAACTTGGCTCTAAGACAATGGTCTCTTTTACTTTTCTTGTTTAATTTCTTGAAACAATATTCAAATTTGTTTGCCATAAACACAGAACTTTGCATAGAACTTTGCAGAAAGCGCCACAGATTTCACAAAAGTCAACTGATTCCCATCTCAATGTGTGCTCTTTTAAATAGTTTATATTAGAGCTTAGAAACATGTTATTTTCTTACAATGTGGACGGTTTAATGTGAAATAAATAAATAAATGGCACATTTCCCGAGACGAATGTTTTCCCCCAATTTCTGTGATAATGTTTAAAATGTTTAAATCTATTCAACATTTATTACCATTCAAAAGAGTTGGGTCCATAATATTGTGAAGTAGTTTATGATTTTAAATAACTTTTCCCTTTTAATATATTTAATATGTAATTTATTCATGTGATGGCAAAGCTGAATTTTCAGCAGCCATTACTCCAGTCTTCAGTGTCACATGATCGTTCAGAAATCATTGGTTATATGCTGATTTGGTGGTTAAGAAATATTACAACACTGAAAGATTTGTGCCGTTTAATTTTTGTGGAAACTTTTCAGGATACTTTTTTAGATTAGCAGAAAGTTCAAAACAACAGCATTCATTTGAAATGGAAATCTTTTGTAACATTATAAAAGTCTCTACTGTCACTTCTCATCAATTTAAAGCATTCTTTCTGAATAAAAGTATTAATTTATTTTAAAAAATCTTACTGACCCCAACTTTTTGAACTGTAGTATAATTCAGAAGTAATTTCCCCCCCAAAAATTCAGCAGATTCCCTCTGGACCTTGCAATTTCTTCATCGACATGGACAGGACAGGCCCTTATCATTAAGTTTAGCCTTCTGAGAGGCTTCAAGTGGACACTAAAATGAAAAGGCAATTATGTTTAAATTGAACAGAGCGGATGGAGAGCTATTTATCACTTATATCAATTACAGAGACCCCGCCCTTCTACTGCCTGAGTTCAACGAGGTCAAAAAGACCATGCTCTGTGGATAGAGATGGCTGGAGACGCCTGTATGTGTATGTAACCTGAGTCACTGGGCAAAACACAGCTAACCATGGTAAAACATTATGTCTGGATCAAGTTATTCAGTGAACCATGTGCCACAATCTGTTACTATGGGCTTGCAAATGGACACCTGTGTTCAAGCATAGGCCTATTACTGCAATAGTGTCACTCTCACTGACCTCACCACTTACACGCGTACATGGAGACAAAAAAAGGAAAAAAGAATAAAAGGAAGGAAGGAAGGCAATGAAAAGAAAAAGAAAATATATGTGGGTGTATTTGATTAACATTAGAGGAACAATGAAAAAACAGAGAAAAATAGGTGTCTATCAATCTTCACGAAAAGGAAGTACATGAAAGTGGCAAGCACACATTGTGATCAAACGTAGACACACACTCACACAGGCACTGTTAATGGATGACACAAGGGAGGAGGGAGGAGGAGGGAGTGACCTAGAATACCACTCGCAGACAAGACAACAGCGAAACAATGCAGAAGACAGCCCATTATACTCACTAATTCAACACCGCTACCAGATAGATTGTTACCACAATCACATATGCGCACTGTCATAGATCATTTTAATTCCACATATATTACTTTGTTTCTTTCATTTAGTACACACATAGATAAAAATGTCTTTGTGTATGAATAAATAAAATCCTTCCCCTACCATCTCCACTAATTAATAATTTACACCCTATTCCATTTGTATCCCTTAGAAAGAAGTAGGAAAAATATCGCACTTGTGAAAAGCTGCCAAGGTTACTACGACAACTGCTTCTGGGAATGAGTGCCTTATGAAGTGCCAGGAATTCTGGGTATTTTTACTTTGGGCCGCAGAAGAAATTGCGGCCGTTTGCATGCATGTGCGTTCTTGTGGGCATGATTGCTGTCTTGGAGGAGCATTCATCACGGTGTATCGTAGTGACACGTTCAACCGAGAAACATTTACTTGTTCTTTTGTTGCAACATGGGCTCTTTGAAGTCTCCTGTGAGTCGCAGTACTGATTAATCTTCAGTCGCATCTGTGTTCAGCTGCACTCTTGGAAGAACACCCATTGAGGTTGTTAAAGTTTTACATTTCTCTAAAAGTCAACATTAAATCAAAACTGACCGTTTACATTCTTAACATGTTTGTGGTCTTTACTTTTCAGATGACAACACCAAACCCTCATACTTTGCAATTCATCTCCTCCAAGCACAAATCCCATGCACCCTGCATTTTTGGTCTCACTGACAATCCAGTTTAACTCAGAAATATGTTACATTACGTCAGGTAACATGGATTGCGCTTGTAGCGTCATGTTGACTTAAGCCTGATGCACACTATATGTGATATTGGCTGTCTGGAATTTCTGGGATCGTTCTATTGTCAAAGTGCAAAATCGTGTGTCTTTGATCACCTAGTGTGACATGTTCATCAATGACTAAGTAATGGTCTTTGCGAAGAATCTTAGCCTCCAACAGAGTTCTGTCAGTGTCAGATGATTTGACTCACATGCACATGGACTTATGAATTTTGCACAGTTTTCTATGATTGTACACACACTGGCTGTTTTACAATCCTGAACTGTCCCAGTGTTTCTCATCCAGTGTGTCCAACCGGCTTTGCCAACACTGAATCGTGGCTAAGCGTCTTGGCTACAGTGCTGTAAACCTCACACAATCTTCCCTGTCTATCTTTTTGAGATCACATTGTACAATCTGTCATTGCATAATTGCAAGGATTGAAAAAATTGGTATAGTGTGCTTAAAGTGATAGCTTTACCCCAAAATGTTCACATCCTTATAAAGAACAGATAGTCCGATTACACAGTTTAGATAGATTAGATTAGATTAGAAAATCTGGTCAGCAGTGAATTGAAACATGAAAAGTTGCTAATTGACCAAGTGCTTAGCAGTGAACACTCAAATACAATACAGAAATTTGGAGCTGCACACTTTATGTCTCGTTCTTCAACAGCACACACACTTTTTGCAATGATGTTCTGGGAATGCTTTCTGGTCTGTTCGATATTCTCACTTTATGTCTGTCTGATCAAAGAATGGTTTCAGTTAATTTCATCACTGCTAGCGACTTATAGGTTTTATAGTGGAAGGTAAAACAAACTGTATCTCATCTACCCTGAGAACATGCCTACATTCTCCAAAAGGAGCCACAGGTTCATTATAGTCTGAGTGTGTAATGATGATGCAAGCGGGAAGCCACTGCTGGTGCCGAACAAAGACCTGTATTCCATGCGGTGAGACTATAGACAGACAGTGTTGCAACAAAGTCTAACAATGAGAGTAGAGGAGAAGGAATCAGATGATCTTGAATGACCTTCTACATGTAAACTATTGAATTAGTCATGCAAATGAGACAAAACAGAATGCTTAACATACACAAACACCAAAACAGCTACTTAGCCACGGCAACTGCCCTGTTTCCCCAGAGCAATACAAATAATCGGAACAAACTGTGTCCGAGCCAATTTGTAGGCATGATGTCATTCAGTGGGTACGTGGAGATTTCCATTTCTCATTGTTTTGTTTTGCTTTTACCCAATGACTTTTTCACAAGCAATCTTCCCTTTTTCATTTAAATCCTTCACTAAAAAACTTCTAAATTCACAATGAAACAGAGGTAGTGGTACCGTGCTAAAAAACAAAGCACTTATCCCAACCTAAGATCGTTTGCTGGTCTTATCTGGTTTAAAATAGGTCTTCCAGCCTTGCCAAACTGGTGTTTAGCTGGAATAGCTGGATGCCCAGCTAAACATTTTTGCCTAAACCCATTTAAAACCAGATTGAGAGACCAGCCATTTCATCTTCATCTCAGAAGTTGTTTTTAGGGTATGCTACAGTTTACATTCTAACATCAATCTCTGATTTGCTATCGAGCTCTAAATATGGTGGTACAAGTTCAAATGACCCCTTTTCCTGGTGTCAAATAAAACTAGTATAAGAACTGAATTTTAATTTGTAAAATTTAGAACATTTTCGCATAATTCACTCTCAATGAATAAGCAATAACTAGACGAAGAAGAACAACTCCACTCAGAGGCCTGGAATCAGTCATACATTTCCCACATTTCTGCACAGAAACAAAAACTTGGCTGCATTTGGCTCCAAATCGGTGTGTGGAGAGTAAGCAACTTTTTAAAGCATTTTAGTTGCTGATGCAGCTAAAATGATGTGCCAAATGAATGATATTCCTTTGGGCTCTTGAGCCATAACAGATGCCGTGTTCACAGGGGGCTTTACAGTAGTTGACTGTCAGAGGTAAAGTAAGCAGTCTCTATCTTTTTAGCCCTCACGTCCTCTGACGTTTTCTCCAGAGGCAGCATACATTTCCTCGTTGCTAAGCTCTGGTTCACAAATTCATTCAATAATTTGGGTTTAGTGTTGTCAAAAGTACCGATGTCGGTACTGAAATGTTAAAAATGTGACGATGCCAGCGTTTCCCACTAGCATTTTGAGCGAATTCTTAAACACCTCTGATTGGGGTTTCATCGCTTCACACTCTTCACTGAGTGCTTACACAGATACACACGGGAGCGTTTGAAAGCGGATACATCTATAAGCAGATATATTAGGGATCCACTGATAGATGCGGCTTTCAAACGCTCCCGTGTGTATCTGTGTAAGCGCTCGGTGAAGAGTGTGAAGCGATGATCTTTGTAGCCAATCAAAGACATATCTGTTGAGCACGAGAACACAATGGCCAACTGACCTATCGGTAAGCCCCTCCCCTCGAACGCAGATGAGCCAATGGCAGTTGAGTATCAGCTGCATGGGGAGCGGTACTCGGACAACTTTAGGTTTCAGCGCCATAGAGAAACATTGGAAAATCTGAAGCTTTCATTGGTTTGATGGTGTTTATGCTACAAAAATGGAAAAACAATGTGCCTGGGGTACTTGTAACACTGATTCCAGGTATCCTGAGAGGATGGGCAATGGAATTTATTTTATTCCATTTCCTAAACCAAAACAAAACAGAGTAAAATGTCCCTAAGCATTCAACCCCAATCCCAATGAAAAAGAAAACATTCATTTTCGCATTGTTACAATTTTCATTTGCTCAAGGAGAACGTTAATGTCATCTTGTGCTTAAGCAAGGTATCTCTGGCTAAAACTAACTAATGTTAAAGTTAGCTAACGTACCAACCTAAATAGATAACTGTTCTCACGTCATGTACAGTGTAGGTCAAAAACACATAAACGAAGGTCTACATTTTAGTGCCTCTCCATATTAAACTGGTTAAATGTAAATTAATTTAATCTTACCCTGCGGTACATGAATCCTGGATGTTGCCATCTCCGATCGTGACGACCGTAAAATGAGGCTTCTCCCACTTGCATTGTGATCTGTAAACCCTCGCTTCCAAATTAATCTTGTTACCCACCATATTTATTTTAAAATCTTTTATATATCCCTCCATGGCATATTTAAGTCCCATTTGAATGGTAGTCCTGTGTCCAAAATTTATCAAAAACATCTTGGGACAAGGTTTTCACACTGACAGCTGTCATTGTAAGACAGTTAGCAACTCCTTTTCTTTGTCTGAGTTAGCAACAGTAACTAAGGGGGGCAGGGCTTACTGATAGGTCAATTAGAGGTGTTTGAGAATCCACACAACAGCGCTCAGTATGCTAGTGGGAAATGCTGGTATAGTCACATTTTTTAAATTTCAGTACCGACTGGTACCAACATTGATATTTTTGACAACACTATTTGGGCTCATGCATTTAGACTTGGGCTGCACGATAAATCGCATGCGATATTTAACGCGCATCTTGTCAGTTAAGCCATTCTGTAGACTTCATCTTCTCATTTACTGCTGTGCCAGATTTTGCTTTCACTTCTGACAAAAATTAGGTGCTTGTAAGCTTTCTTCCACGTGTCAGAGAGATGCAGGGGTTTCTGGAGAGTCACTTTAAGCTGGCAAAGTTCTGAGGTGAGTGTTCTCCAGTCTAGTACCTCTGACTAAGTTTTTTGTGCAAAGTGTTGGAGACAGGAAAATAAATTACTCAACCCAATATTCTATATATATTCTGTGCTCCTGTTTGTTTTTCATCCCTAGGCAACACTGTTATTTCCTGGTGAGGTCTTGCCTGATCACAGTGACAGTTTTTCTCTCCTTCCTCACCTTAGCTTGCTCTCTCTGTCCTTTTCGCCATGTGACGTTAAATCAGGAAGCCAGAGCGATAGCAGGAACACATGAGGGTTTCCCTCCATGGGCGGATGGCCCATGCATTTTTCCTCTCATTCACCCTTTCGTGTTTTCAGTTCCCTTTCTTTGCAAAGAGTCAGTACCAAAGAACTGGTCTGGAACTGGCAGGGTTCCACTGAATATGTATGAAAAAGATGTTTGTTTGTTTTTTACATATGACTAATGTGGACACTTTGATTGATTTAGATATGGATCTACTTATGAAAAGCATGTGTGCTGCTTATAGACCACAAAGTTGACTAAAACGGTTATGTTTTCTGATGAGACCGGGTTGGAATCACACAATCAATGTAATTTTATGAGTAATCATTTATTTCTCTTCCAATTACCCAGGTACTCATGCCCATCCTGAGCATAACCATGGGCGTTGGAAGCAAAAAAATAAAAATAAAATGTGGGTGGGTGGGTCCAACCCCAGAAAAATTTTACTGGAGTACAGTAGATGGCATTTCCTGTATTCTGGTGCCTTTTAATTAAACAATTGCTTTCATAGCCACATACCTGGCAAAGTTTCCCAAAAATGAACACAGCAACAAAAGTCTAGTAAGTTGTTTTGATCAAACAAACTGATGCAGGCCTACTGTAGCTAGCTAGCTAGCCTAGCAAAAATGCCAGATAACTGTCATAACAACATAGTTTAACTGTAATTCAATGCTGCAACAAAGACAACATGATGCCTTTAAAAGCAGCAGGCGAACCAATGATGACCATTCACTTAAATAGCAGCTTGTTTAGTGACCGTGAGCACACAGCCAGACCTTTGTCATAAATACAGTTTACAAAATGTCATGGGGGAGCAATCGGTTTCCCGATCTACTGTAAAGTTTTCGCTCCATTCACCCCTCATCACACCAAAGCGGTTTCCTCCAGCGAAAATGTAGCCCTTAACACATATGAAGTGACCGCATACTTTATAAAACGGTCATGTTGCTATTTTCATTTGAAAATGTAACTTTCAATAAACATATTACAGCATGTGGCACTAACTACCATACAGTCATGCGCAGAAATGATTAAAGACAGTCAGTACTTGAGCATAGAAAGAGGTTTGTACAGGAAATGCAAACAGTAAAAATGTATGTTTGTACAGTAAACAGGTGTGTGTGTGTGATCAGGAAGACTTGTATTTGGCTAATTCATTACTCAAATGTTATACCCATCTATGCAATACAGTGGAATATTGCAATATGTTTAGTAGGCTATACCACCCTACCCACCCAGTCAAACATTTTATTTTATTCATTCATTTATTATTATTTTTTTATTATTATACCCTCATTGGGGGCTGAGCCTCCCTAAAATGAAAATCCTAGAGTCGTCCCTGGTGAACAGACTCCTGTGCTAAACGGTAAAAGTGAGTGGATCCAATATCACTGGTCTTAAAATGGTTCTGACGCCCAAGCTCATGACAATGAGGTATAAATGACCATCAACCACCACGAAAAAAACATCTGGGCTAGGACAGCACAACCTTACTCTCTTCTTTGTCTGGATTGAAATCACTTCAACACCCTGCTATCTACATCTCTCCCTCCCATCCTGATCTATCTCCTCGATCCACCATATGGCTCCTCCTGCAAATCAGCACAATTTCATCCTTGTCTCCTCACGAAGGAACAACGAGTCACTCAAGGTGATGCACCGAGAACGATTCTTAGTTAGCGCAGGAAAATGACAGAGCGATTGTTTGTGGTATGAGGGTGTGCTGAGTCTCGCTCTTTGAAGACTGCTTTTGAACTCACAAAGAAAAAAACCCCCTTAGAGTTAAATTCCTTCGCACAAGCCCTGACTCAGTGATAGAAACAGCGGTAAGATAAAAGTTAGATGTGTTGTTTTAAACTTTGAGGTGAGATCCAAGTGTATTCACGAGCGCGGCTCGCATTACAGTGAACCGCTCTGTGCGTGCACGAGATCCGTAGACTAGCGCGCGCATTCCTCTCCGGCCCTTTTATTCATCCGTCAACAGCAGCTTCAAAGCGCACTGACTCATTTGGCCACAGATCAGTTCAAATCGACTGGAGCAGAATATCCGGTGCGGGAAATCTACAACTGTGGTATTGGATTCCAGAAAAACAACACGCTCACAGAGGAACTCAGAATTGTAAAATATTTATTTAATACATTTAAAATGAAAAAAAATAAAATAAAATGTCATTTATATTTAATAAGTATAAATATTATTGAAAATATATTTATTTATTTGAAAATGTTATATATTTTAATAATAATAATTCGAAAATAAACAATACAATAACAATTAGGTATTTTTTATTTATATAATTACATTATTATGGCTCTGGCTTAGCTTGGCTTGCCTAAAATAACATTTATTTACTGAGCTGCCTGCTCTTAATGACCTAATTCAAAAGATCTAAACCCTTAACCTGGGTTAGGGGTCAAAGGGTTATGTGGGCGGGACCCGCTGAAAAATGAAAATTAATAATACACGAGTGGCTGTCATGTCAACAAACAGTCTCGCGAAAATGATTGATATATGCCTAGTGTAAACAATTGCACTTTGTTCGTATTTTATTCATAATCAATTTTATTCTTGGCAAAAAACAACAAAAACGGTTTTATTCTCCTATAGTCTCATCAGTTAGGCTACCGCTTGTCAAATGTTACAAAAAAAAAAAAAAAAAGGATCCGAGGAAACTCCCTGTTCAACTAAAGGGAAACGTATGATACTGAGAAGATGGGACTGTCCATCGGGGGTAAACATGCTGTATCGGTGAAAATACAATAATAGCTTTCGGAAATGTGTTTGGGCAAATCCGTGACAAAGCGAAGGGGAAGGGGGACAGCGCGTAAATCAGGCGCGTCATTGAACGTTCCCTTTTAGTTTATTGATCTGCAAGAAACTGAATTACATGGGATCTCAAGCGTGTTCTAAAACAGACAGACATAGACACTGCTCGCTTGCTTATATGAAAATCAGTGATACAAGTTGCCTTCTAGTCTTTTTTATTCTGATAGTGAACGAGCCCTCCGCCACTTTAATAATCCCATTACGTATTCTGCTATAGCTAGCTCTGCTTAATCCTGGACACACTGGCAGTACTGTCCCGCATTTCAGCCACCGTCTGTCTCTCTTATCGCTCAGAAATCTACATTAACTGTTAAACACTAGGTTTAAACGCTGCCGCAATCCCGACAGTGAAAATTCACATTATCGCTCATTTTGAGATGATTTACACAGCGCCTGCAGCCCCAGAGCCGCGCTCTCGTCCAAGCCCCCAGTTTTCAGTCTTTTGTTAGCGAGCGCAGCCCCGCTGAGTGTCTGATAAATGCCATTTCATTCCAACAAGCTGACTACATGCTGCTTTAACAGTGTGGGACATTTACCTCTCTGACTCTATATTGCCTTCAGCCGTATGCATGAAAACAAAGGTTTTTATCAATCGTCAAATTGCGTTACATGCATCGATAAAGCATGCATGCAAGCCGTTTAAATGACGCTGCGCTGATAGGATCTCGAGTCTCTTTAAACCTGCTATTCTCTCTGAATCAGAGTTTGCAAACCTTTCAACTAACTAGTATTTATTATTCATGTTACTAGCACATTTTTTTTAAATTACAAGCACTGACCAATACATCAACTGCTACACGTAGGCTACTTATTCCAGTAGTGAATCTATTCAATTAGTCACCAGTACTTCCTCTGCTACTAGTCACAATCCCAGTAATGACAAATAACTGTATATTTTAATCACTGATTTCTATAGGGATCTGTGATACAAATATCAACTGTTCACAAGAGACTAATAGTTATTTCGCATAAGTTATTAGTTTATATTGCATCTTTACTGTAGTTTATATATTTAAAAGATAAGCTACTAGCAGCTACTTCATCTCCTATCTAGCTCAATTGCAACCAGTAACATTATCTCATGTTAAAACAGCCTTATACTTGTCATATGGCTAGTCAGAATGACTACTTCATAATTCCGTAAAAATACTAGCAAAATCAATACAGTAAATGGAACTTCCTCGGAATGTGTGCGTAAATGCGTGGGGCAGCGCCAGTTAATCTTTGGTGCAGTCTTCAAGCTTGTCTTCTAATCTATGTCTGCCTTATCTAACACACACAAAACTGGGATTTCTTCACTCAAGTTTCCAAACTTCACCGTGGACCTCAAGCATAACAGTAGGAATGTTACAGTATAAAAAGCAAATGCCAGTGTGGAGGTGTATGAGGTGCGCGTACTGACAAAGTGAAATACACAGGGGTTTAGTTGTAAACACCAAATGATCGTAACATTGGAACGAGCCACCATTCAAAGCAATCCAATAATATGAAACTCATAAACTCACTAATGGGTCCATGCGAGGTGAGTCTAGCCGCTGGGAGACCAGAAGCATCTTGGAGTGCGGGTAAACCACGTAGCCACTGTTAAATCCACTTTGTTTCAGTATGTGTAAACTGTCTTATAAAGAAAAGCCTGATTGGGAATCTAATAAAAGATGGTTAATATCAGTTTGGAAATTGTGCTATCGCCCAGCTGTGTGCGCGACGAGCAACGAGGAATGAGGATTGCGTCCAAATGAAAACTAATCTGACATTCCGTTCAAGCGCCAGTCATGTCGATTCTCTTGAACAGGGACAGATAACACAAACGTCTGTGTCAGCTCTCGCTCTACACGGCCACTTACGATCACAGAGCTCTGTAGCTTCCTGGCTGGTGGGCGGAGTCAGGCAGTCCATAGGACGCTTCTATGCGCGTTGTCACAGAGGAGGAGACGCAGATGTTCCACTCGCAGTCTGCGCTTAAAGGGACATTACGTCTCTGTGCTCTAGTTTACACGCGTATGGGCTTTTCACAGTAGTGGTGGGGATTTTGCTTCATCCCTGTGACTCGAATCTTTTAAATCCTTTTTCTGTAGGTTGTAGCAAGGGTCTTTTTGTGTGTTATGGATGAGTCACTGAACAATTTACTTAATCGAATCATAAAAAGTGCATATAACTGCACAAACACACAGACACGCACACACACACACACACACACACACACACACACGGATATATGCACAATTATACAATTATATATTGCAGTGGTTCTCAAGAGTCTCAACCGGTGGACTTTAACCTGTTGTTGACGTCAGTGGCCATGCATCCATGCATAATTAACTTGAGACATTGGTTGCATTGGGATGGTGTAGAAAAAAGCAAACAAACCAAAACAGCACACATTAACACATTAATATTCTTAAAACACACACACACAAAATAACAAAACATTGACCTGTAGACTTTGTTGTTAGACTTTTTGTCTGTCTACTGATTATTTCACAGAAAAAAAAATCTGAAAAACAAGTTTATAGATTATACAGATCTTCCCTTGGAAATCTGGTTAAATTGGCTCCAGCAAAGCTATGAGTATCTTCAAAGATTTAAAGCCACAAATGTGGAATTGTTTTGAGGTTTCAGGTCTTAGGCAAAACCACTCATCATATTAACCTGCTATTTTGTAAATACGACTTTGTTTCTCAACAGACTGATGGGGGGAAAACAGTCCAATAATGGCTTTTCCCATTAAGACATTATTTTCTGCTTATTTGGATATCTACATCATCATCATTATGAACCACACATCTGACAATAGCTAAGAGCTGATCTCTAAACTCAGATAAAGTGCTAATTTCTATTCTAATGGGCATTTCTTTGTCCAAAAGTGAAGAATTGTTAAGTATTAAAAGTACAACCAAAATTACTCCAGAGTCAGATAAGTGAACATATTTACATATAACCCTCAAAACAACCTCATATCAATGCTGGCACAAACAGAAAGAGAGAAAGAGTGCTCTAATCCTCTTCTTGCACCTGGAGTCAGAAGAGTTTAGGTTACAGAGCGCTTCACACACACACACACACACACACACACACACACACACACACACATGCAGCCCCTCTCCCAAGCTCTTTCACACACACAATGCAATGCACACACAGAGAGGAGCCCCCCACCCTGCTCATTCAAATACAAGCCTACAATACAAAGTTAATCACTTTTCATGTTTTGACAAGCATTGGGAAGATATGGCCCCTAACCTAGAGCGAGAGGGTTCGATATCAGTTCAAAACAGTTTCAATTGTATATGCTTGTCTTTATCGCCATTCTGTGTTTGTACTTCAGATTTAATGCCACAACTCTCATGGCAGTGCATATGGTTAGACACACACACACACACACACACACAAACATACACAAAAAGCGCAATCCCAGAGCGATAGCAATCTCAAGTATTCAGACACTCCCTGCAACTCCATACGAATCAGGTTACAAATGTGCTAAACCTCTTCTTCACCCTCCAACCCAGCCCCTTTTTTCTTCCTGTGTCCAACTGCATTGTTGAGCGTTCCAACTCATACATACTAAGGCTATCACAATGTCGTACACAGCCAGAGGGAGAGAGAGAGAGAGGGTGCTGCTCAACGTGAGTAGTCTAAATAAGAACACTCCTTCTATCAGCTTTGTGTTTATGCAGTGATGTCACTCATTCCAGTTAGGCTGACATGAAGGTTAAAGCCTCGCTGGTTTACGTGTTAGGGAGTTCTCCAGGTTTTTTCCACCCTTAATTTTTTTCCTCTACACATGTGCAGTATGTGTGGAAAGGATGTACAGTGTACACAGATTACTCTCTCTCTTTCTTCCTTTCTTTCTGTCTCATTCATCATCTGGACAGCTGATTCAGTCAAAATACTGGTTACATTTTCTCCATTCGATGCCTTGCAAATTCAATTAAGCTGATGATTGCTGAGTGGAGTCTTAGAGGGCTGAAGTAACACTTTAGCGCAGTCACACACAATGCACATGAACACAGATAAGTACCGCAGCACAATGTACAAAAATAATTATGGTATTACCATAGTTTTTAGGACAATGTAGCATGGAAAATTCACTATACTGCTTTATGTTCCATAGAGTACTAAATACCTAGGTAAGTGTTAACACAAGTAGCATTCTATGAAAAAAAATAAATAATAAAAAACATAATTTGTCATTTAAAATAAATTAAAAATGATTAATAAAAAATTAATTTGTAATAATAAAATTAATGTATGTGTGCACGATTATACATGTGTGTATCTTTATACGTGTCATGGAATAAATCTTTATTGCTTGGCCAAAATCAGTGCTTCCATTTTCCCTTGTTATATTAGGAAATTAATAGCAAGTAAATTCCACTAGAATTATCATAGTCTAGCAACAAGAAAAAGAAACGAGGAAGAGAGACAGAGAGCTTGTAAGAGAGAGAGAGAATTTTTAGGGAAAATAAGTGCATCATGAATATCTTCCGTATTAGTTTGGCAGGAACTTTCGGGAACATTGTGTTAATGATTAATATGAAGTCCATGCATGGCAGCCTCTCTCTCTCTCTCTCCCCCCATACTCACACACTCACACACACCACACATAAAATAACTGACTCCTCACCATCTCTCTCTCTCTCTCTCTCCCTACTTCCCCCTCTTTCCTTTTCCCATAGGGCCAGAGATGGCCAAAATCAGCATAGCCAGTTGTCAAGGTAACCTCAATACAATCTATTTACCCACCTCTCCTCTCACTCGCCAAGGTCAGCTCTCTCTCTCTTTCTCTCTCTCCTCCTCTCTCGGTTTTGTTCTTTGAACAGCAGGGTAGAACACCCCCTAAAACCATCATTAGCACAAAACTAAAAGAACTGACAAAAGAACAAGAACTGAACTTTCCAAGCCACCAGTCTGCCACTGCATTCAGCTCTACTCTTAGGCCTCCCATTATTGAATTGTAATTTCCATCTTCCCCAAACACACACTCAGACACACACACACAACGTAGAACTTTTCTCTTAAACCAAAGAGAGATTAGTGATTATAAAGACCCCCTGCTATGAGGCAGCTCTTAAACTAAAATAAATGTACCGTGGTATGTAGAACTACAACTTAGATCTTTCTTTCTTTCGTTTCTCATTTTCATGTTCAACTTGCGATATACATATACAGTAAATATATGCTTGCTTTATGCTACTAATCCACTAAAGCACACCCAGCATTACATTGTTTTCCACCATATAGGAAATGAACAATGCACCATTTCCCTATCTGCTTAAACTCAAGAGCTCCAAATGTAAAAGACAACAAAGACAGCTGTCCCACACTGACCAAACCAGATAGATAAAGCCCAATTTAGGTTATCAACACCCTCCTGGAGCTCATTAACTTTTCTGTTTTAAAATGCAGTTTTTAAATGTAATTTATTTCTGTGATAGTAAAACAGCAATTACTCCAATCTTCAGTGACACATGATTCTGAAATCCGCCTAATATGCTGATTTGGTGCTCAAGAAACATTTCTTCTTATTATCAATGTTGAAAACAGTGCTACTCAATTTTTTTTTGTGAAACCAGGATTTTTTTTACAGGATTCTTTGATGAACAGAAAGTTCAAAAGAACAGCATTTATCTGAAATATAAATATTTTGTAACAATTTAAAAGTCTGTGCTGTCACTTTTAATCAATTTAATGCATTCTTTCTGAATAAAAGTATTAATTTCCTATTACAAAACATCCCATTGACTCAAATCTTTTGAATGGTAGTGTATCTGTATAGAGGGAGGGCATTGTATCAAATCCATTAGCACAGATTCCAAGTTCACCACCAGAGTTCCTTGTCTGCATAATGTTATTTGTGTTGTCATGGTTTCTGTTCTTTTTTTTTTGCACCTGTTCTTTGTTCTATTTTACAAGTCACCTGTAATACAGCCTGCTTAATCTCTTGGCTGCATGCGAAGTCAGAGTTTTTTCTGACTTAATGACTAATGACTTTTCCTGAGGTACAGATGACTGTTGACTTGCGACACATGGATTATCAACTCTTTATTAGGCTCCTCTATATTGATTCATGTGGTGATTCAAAGTGCTTCAAAGGATTTCTAAGCATTCTTTTTTTTATATATATCACATACGAGTCAAATTGAGCAAAGTATTATTGATAACATTTGCAATAAGAAATCACACCTGCTTCTGTAACAGGAAAAAAATAATCATAGTGCATATGCTTTTTTCAGCCAATCAGAAAACAGCCATTAGAAACACTCTTTGCATGTAAATCAATTTGTGCATTTAGGTTTGCTGTCTTTGTTGTTGTAATTATCAAAAGTGCTTAAATCACTGACAGCACTTTTAATGGAAATGTAACAAACACCTTTCAGCAATAATAGCACTTGAGAAAATATGATTAGTTTTTAACTATATTTTGTTAAAGTTCAGATAACTGTCACTGATTAGGATTACACTCTTCATTGGAGCCATATTGCTGAAAATATACTTTTACATTTGTTTAGCAGATGCTTCTATCCAAAATGACTTAGAAAAGAGAACGATACGAACAGAAGCAGCACAGTCAGCAGCAATACAGAAGAAGAACATGTAGTGCTACAAATATGTAATTTCAATTGAGCTCTAGAACAGCACTTCTATAATGTTCTTCTAATTATAGAATGTACATAAATAATGTTTCTAGGCGCAAAGTTTCATCTGTATTAAGCAGCATATGCTGGGGACTGGGTTGCATGGTGTGATTTTGAAGTGTAAGTGTGTGCAGCGTTTTATGAGCTTACTAGAGGAAGCTCCCAGTGTTAGCAATAGGTTAGTAAATCCTTTGTGCCCTGCTGGCAAAGCTGGCACTGGCACACTACAAAACTCACTGCCAACACCTGAGTAATAAGAGAGAAAGAGAGAGTGAGAAAGAGAGGAAAGACACTGTATGGTAGAATGAGACATGTAACTAAATCTGTTGAACTGCCTCACCTTGTTTGCTTTTGCACTCATTAGCCAATATGAGTAAGTCAGTAGGGTGTGTCAGAAATCACAGAATGAACTTTGCTCATATACATGCACTAGCGCACGCAAACACATACCAGTTAATAGGTCTGAATTGATTAACTCATTTAAAAAGTCAAAATGTGGGTTACACAACCCATTGTACTTCTGTAACATGACATATTTCTGAGTGATATTTCACAAGAAAAAACCCCCCAATATATTTAACAAGAAATACATAACATAACATAACATAACATAACATAACATAACATAACCAGGGTATATACAGGAATCATGGAGTTAAATTTAATACCTTTTAAGACCTTTTTAAAGACTCTTTCCGTACATTTTAAGACTTCATCGCCACTCCAAGTTTTAACCGGTTACATCGGCGACACTTTAACTTACATTTACTATATATTGATTGTAAGCTAGCACAACTAAACAGACTTACTTTGTGATAACTCCTTATCAATGCAACAGAATTCAGAAGGGGGGAATGAAGCACAAGAGAATTAATTGAGTGACTAACCAATGCAACCCAAGAAACAAGAATTAGACCAATAAACAAAACAACTGACAAAACTTATTGAGGAGGGAAAATAAAGCTCTCCGAGCTAACGGGGCAATGAGTTCACACAGTATATTCGAAAGATGTATTTGTCACATCAACTCAAACCATAGCTGTTTTGTGGAGCACTTCTCATGACAAACGCCTGACTGATCAGACAGTTTACCTGTGATTACGGAGTGCTTGATTTGATGCAGACTTGACAGAGTGTCAGTATTGCACCTGATCGTGTCTGAATGATCATGGAAGGTAAAATAATGATCACAACTATTACATAATTTTAATTAAGCATCCCAAACCCATGCCAGTAAAAAACAAAACAAAAAAACAGCCCAAAGTAGCGCAATTACCATGTTCCAAATATAAAAATTTAATTTCCATCCCTAAAATACATATTTTACAGTCACTGTTATGCACATTTATCATAAACACAGCTCAAATGCTTCCTACTAGTGTGGCCCAAAACATTTAGCACATTTTTATTACAGGTAGAATGCAACATGTTTCAGTACAAGCATTTCAAAAAAATTTAATTTATGCTATATTTTAAACCTTTAACCCATTGGGGAAAATCAACCCATGGCAACAGTTTAAAAGCAGCCCAATTTCGTGGAAAACAACAGCAACCCTGCATCCAACACCAGCTTCAGAAGTCAGATTTGACTAATCAGGGGTCAAAAGTAAGGAGAGATAACTGACAAGATGTTGGAGGATTTGCTCCTCAACAGATCCCGAGCTCATTGACAAATATATTTTATTGTAAGATGTGCTCCCTTTACACAGTGCAATCGCGAAATCGAAAGTGAAAGTAAACTGCGACTGCCAGCGCTCATTCAAAAGGTATTTAAATACCCCACATATTGATAGCGGCGCCCTGATGCGCGAAAATTATATACAATATTAGAATGTTTGTGGGAGCGGACACAAAAATCGCGGGAGCGGATAGGAGCATGCAGTAATGGTCAGAAATTCAGCAAGAGCTGGATCAACAAGCCTGCACTATCACACAGCAGCGAAGTCCGTCAGTGAGCGCAGTAACAGATGACGTCAAATCTTGCGGGATTCCATAAATAAACTACACAGAACCCCACTATTCGGACAAATATACATAATGAAAAGATGATACAAAGTTTAATACCTTGGAAAATGGCATTTAAGACTTTTTAATACTTTTTAAGGGCCTTAATTTTCTCTAAATTGATTTATCAACTTTTAATACTTTTTAAGACCCCGCGGACACCCTGAAATTTAAAACCTAGCTAAATGAATCAGTTGGGGGGAAAACATCAATTAATTTATATTAACACACACATATACACCAACAATTAAGAGAGAAACAATCCAGTACAACAGACAAAATAAACAAACAAATAATAATAAAACAAAAAACAAAAAACAAACAAAGAAAACAAAGAACCAAAACAAAAAAAACAGAATCCACAATATCACATTGAATTCAGATAGATTCATTAAAAAAACAACATAATAACATGGGAAATGGGAGTCCATTAGGAAAATGGACTACACAGGTTGTGCTGTGTGTTTTAGATTCACTAAAAATAATTAACTCATCAGATTCATTTGTTCAGGAATCAGACTACAACGGTTACACAGTATGTTTTTGATTCACTCAAAATAACTGGCTCATAATGCTCATAATACATTTGGGAATCAGACACACAGGTTGCAAAAAACTTTGTGATGGAAACATATAGAAATTGTAGAAATTGTTATATTTCAATACTTTTGCGAGAGAATGCGAAAAAGGTTTTGTGAGCGAATGCAGAAGCATTGAATTATTTTGCATCTCATATTTTTCCTATCACAGTGTCCCCTCAGGGGCTCCATTGAAACATAAGCAAGCTGTGCCAATTTCTTGTTAGTTTTAATAGTACTAAATCTTGTGTAAAAGCCAATAAATGGACAAGCTGTTAACTTGCATGCCAATTTTTCCATGGTATTCATCCCTGAGAGGTTGAAGTGTTATAAATGAAAGGTCATTTTAACTATTAACTCTTGATGCTCGGATAGACAAGACAACTGCAGTGAGAAGACTCGAGGGAAGGAATCAGTGACTGCTAGTGTGTGAGAGAGCAGAGAGAAGTAGGTGTATGTGCAAAGGAGAGAAGAAAAGGGACACTTAGGTCTCTCTTTCTCTCTGTATCAGCAGAAAGAAAAAAAAGGAAAAAAAAAAAAAATGCTGGCCTCTGTTGACACAGCCCTGACCTTCCCCTCATTCTGCTCCCCCAAGTGTGAAATTGAATGCCTGCCAGAAAGAATGAGGGAAGAAGGAATAGAGAGAGTGAGACAGAAAGAGAGAGGCAGAGTGGGGGAAACAGAGAAAAAGAATGGGAAAAAAGAATCCGCACAAAGCTAAGAGAGAAATCCAATATCACATGAATCAAACAGTGCAGATTGTTGCCGTGCTTTTCCATTTATGGAGAGTC
>NW_015638568.1:285526-289744 GCF_001515625.1 Sinocyclocheilus rhinocerous
AATAATTTTTAAGGGCCTTAATTTTATCTAAATTGATTTATCAACTTTTAATACTTTTTAAGACCCCGCGGACACCCTGATAATATAACATAACATAACATAACATAACATAACATAACATAACAAAACATAACAACATTGGTTGTTTTTGATTCATCATTAAACTTTATTAAGGACACACACAGTCCAAAAACACAATCCAGTAGAAACAATACAACAGACAAAATAAACAAACAAATAATAATAAAACAAAAAACAAAAAACAAACAAAGAACAAAACAAAGCAAAACAAAAAAAACAGAATCCACAATATCACATTGAATTCAGATAGATTCATTAAAAAAACAACATAATAACATGGGAAATGGGAGTCCATTAGGAAAATGGACTACACAGGTTGTGCTGTGTGTTTTAGATTCACTAAAAATAATTAACTCATCAGATTCATTTGTTCAGGAATCAGACTACAACGGTTACACAGTATGTTTTTGATTCACTCAAAATAACTGGCTCATAATAATAGTCATTCATTTGGGAATCAGACACACAGGTTGCAAAAAACTTTGTGATGGAAACATATAGAAATTGTATAGAAATATATATTTCAATACTTTTGCGAGAGAATGCGAAAAAGGTTTTGTGAGCGAATGCAGAAGCATTGAATTATTTTGCATCTCATATTTTTCCTATCACAGTGTCCCCTCAGGGGCTCCATTGAAACATAAGCAAGCTGTGCCAATTTCTTGTTAGTTTTAATAGTACTAAATCTTGTGTAAAAGCCAATAAATGGACAAGCTGTTAACTTGCATGCCAATTTTTCCATGGTATTCATCCCTGAGAGGTTGAAGTGTTATAAATGAAAGGTCATTTTAACTATTAACTCTTGATGCTCGGATAGACAAGACAACTGCAGTGAGAAGACTCGAGGGAAGGAATCAGTGACTGCTAGTGTGTGAGAGAGCAGAGAGAAGTAGGTGTATGTGCAAAGGAGAGAAGAAAAGGGACACTTAGGTCTCTCTTTCTCTCTGTATCAGCAGAAAAAAAAAAAAGAAAAAAAAAAAAAATGCTGGCCTCTGTTGACACAGCCCTGACCTTCCCCTCATTCTGCTCCCCCAAGTGTGAAATTGAATGCCTGCCAGAAAGAATGAGGGAAGAAGGAATAGAGAGAGTGAGACAGAAAGAGAGAGGCAGAGTGGGGGAAACAGAGAAAAAGAATGGGAAAAAAGAATCCGCACAAAGCTAAGAGAGAAATCCAATATCACATGAATCAAACAGTGCAGATTGTTGCCGTGCTTTTCCATTTATGGAGAGTCAACCACACCAGGGATCTTTTCCTTGACACATGCTGCCCTGTCAAGAGAATATAATTGAACCTCAGCACCGGGATAGTGTCTCATAGAGAAAGACTGTGTGGAAACAAGGTTAATGTATTGTTTATTTGACTTAGAACCATATTCACTGATCGGAGAGGAGACTGTTGAGTTTATTGAGCTGTATGTTAAACTATGTTAAATATACATAATTTGAATGTGACACACATATACACACTTCCTTCCTAAACACATGCATTGCCCCAAGAAAAAAAATCTATTACAAACAAATGTAATGACACACCTTTGTCTCAGTCCTCAAATGTCCTGCTTTGGAAAAACTGAGGGATGGGGGAGAGGAGAGGAGTAGAGTCAGGAGGTGGGCGGAATGAAGCGTCTGTGATGTCATGGGGGCGTGTTGCCCATGGCCACCAGTCTCCTGCTGACTCCAGACATTTCTGTCATTCCTACGAGACCAGCTTCCATTGTGCTGTGGGGGACCTTCCATTCATTCAACTCAGGAAAAGGGAAGGAAAAGAACAGGGAACAGGGAGGGAGGGAAGAAAAGAAGAAGGTGGGGTGTGTGATGGGATGTTCTAACATTCTGTAGTCGTACATGGGGTTGAGAGGAATGAAATGGGGCTGGTTATGAGGAACTGTATTTGTGGAATTCAAGAGCTGCTGTTATCTACAGTTAATTACTTTTTATATATTCAAATATGACAAAATCCACTATTAGAGTCAACTAGAGACAACTCCATCATATGTGACTATATAGAAATATCATGTTATTTCTTGCACCTTTTCATGACTACTGTTTTATAGCAATATTATAGATACACAATCATATGGATCATAATAAATATTAATCTGATATGAATATTTCATTAATGAATCAAAGTGGTTGTTCTGACGTTCTCAGAATTATAGGAAAGGTCCATGTACATTGATTTGATTTTAATTTATTATTATTTTTTATTTAATAACGGCAGTTTTCTTTTTTACAATTGCAATGATCAGAATTTACACAGTACTAGTTTACCATCTAGTGGCCTGTTTGTGAAATACACATGAAAACAAAGTTAATATTCAGAAATAAATAAAATTTTTAAAAAAATATATAATATATTGTAATTCTTTTTTTATTAATCCGTTTACGTGAACTGTTCAATTGTTCAAGAATTTTTTATTTTTTTTTAATCCTAGTTATTTTTAACCACAATTGCATATTCTGTATGTCTTCTTTATTAACACACGATTCATATCAACTCTTCAAAAGAGCTCCAGGGTCACCAGGATCAAGACTGAAAACCACTTATCTAAAATTTTGCCTCGGGATTACTTTTCACGGCAAATGGTTGTGTTTTCAAATGTTTTTGTCAGTCGAACCCCTTTGGCCTAAATAATTTGCTTGAAGTAGCTACCCCTGAGATTTTAAGTAAATATCTCAATAATTGAATGACACATTTGCATGTTTACTTCAAAAACATTTATTTAAAAAAAATCTGTTTTAAAGTTTTTATGAGAATTATTTTACATAGTTTTTGTTATTAGAGATGACAGCATGAAAATTTCATATCACGATTATAGTGATCAAAATGATCACGTTTATCAATATTATCACGGTACCTATAAAATGTGCTGGAAATATTCAAAAAGTACTCAAACACAGTTATTTATTAATTTTTTAAAATGATTTATTAATTTATTTAAATGTTATGATTATGTATAATGTAATTTAATTTATAATAATAATTATTTAATTACCGGTAATAGCTTTTCATCAACTCACGAAACCCCTAAAATTCCCCCGTGAATCCCAGTTTGGGAAGCCCTGCGGTAGGCAACAGAATCAAATCCACCATCTTTATATTTATTCATGCTTTTTTCCCAAAGATGAAAATAATACAAGCAGAAGAAACACAAAACTACCACATCAATTCCCTTATTAGAATAGTGCAATATTTCATAAAAATCTCTGTACTGTAAAAGTGCAATATGTAGCTAATTGTTTATCAATAGTTATGCAACCATAGAACTACCATTGTGTAACATAAAAATATGATAAAAAGTCATAAAAGTACCTATAGTAAGCCTAATCCATCAAACATTAAACAGGGTTTCTGCAGGATTTTAAAGCTCAAATTTAAGACCTTTTTAAGACCTGCACAAATAAAATGAATACCATATGAGCAGGTTAGGGCAATGTCTATAGTACCATATTAAACTGTACAATTACTGTAAAAAGCATAACTTATAGTTCAGATACAAGTTTTCCCAAAAACTAAGTTTTATAAAATGATAAACTTTACATTTCAGCCTTTAAACCATTTTTAAGAAAACAGATGAGTCAAAAGTATTAATTGTTATATTAATTTAAACAATTATTATCAATAAATTATTATATCAATTAAATAACATAAATTAGGGGTGTGCAATATTGACAAAAAATGATATCTCGAAAATGTTCTGGGATTTTATCGATAACGGTAATTAGACAATATTTTGCTGAGTGTGTTATTGCGCTGATACATTATCTCTAATTGTGCTGACAGCTGACTCCTGAATTTTTTGATATTCTTCATATTCTGTGTGGTCAGTTCACAGCGTTGAAAGAAATTAATTATTTCCAACAAGTTTTATGGGCAGTTTTATCTTTAAGACATTTTTTCTAAAAGTGTGCACCATCTTTTGAGTCAAATTCTTGCATTTGGGCTGTTACCAAGCAAATTTAATCAGTATCAACAAAATGTATCTTTGCAATGCAGAGGAAACACAGAAGCTGCATTAGAAGTGTCATTTAGATGCATTTACACACTGTTTAATGCAGCTCTGAGGGACATTAAATACTTTAACCTGCAGTTACAAATGCATAAATAATGTTTTGATATTTTAAACATAAAACATT
>NW_015638568.1:289982-300036 GCF_001515625.1 Sinocyclocheilus rhinocerous
TGGGAAATTCGAGCATGCCGCTGCGTCATTACGTCACGTCTGTAAACATAAAGAAGTTGATGTTGTTAACATGAATCATTTGAGAATAAAGTATAACAATAATAATAATTTGAACGGTTTGATGTGATATGAGCTAACCGATCTTTAGACTTAATCACCATTGGTAGCAAGATTTATGGTAATGCTTTTTTCCTCAGTTGGTCAGAACAACGTGGCAAACTTGTTACTTACTTGTCCAGATGGCAATATACTGTGAAAATTCTTATTTGGGTCATATTCCAAGATGTAGGCTAGAATCTGTGATTGCGAAGTACAGTAAATATCCACACAGGTGCGGTGACTGACTGCCACACATACTCTTCAGAACATTAGATTCATCCGCGCTGGAGCCGCGCCCACTCACAACCCACGCAAGCGAGATAATTCCGCACTCAGCTGCAATTCCAGGTTTTCAAACAGAGATGGTGACAAAGAGGCAAGACTTACGGACTGCAGCTTTAAATGGTTGATTCATTCAGGAACGAAACACCGTCCTGTTGCTCAGAGACGCAAAACAGCGCTGTGGCCGTGTTTGGAATGATTTTTGTTGGAGAAATAGAGCAAAAACAGGCAACGCAGGTGGCCGATCGTTTATAGCCTTTACTCACAGCAGCCAGAATAATTAAATGTATAATTTTGATGGCGGATTGTAATCCATAAAGGGAGCATAATTTGCTTTTTGGGTTAAAAGAATTTCTTAATATGAAATTCGAAGAGTATGACAAATTAAATTAGACTGTGCAGAAATTGAAATCTACACGCTAATACACACTACTCATACTCACCACTGCTGATGTTGTTAACATTAATCATTTGAGAATAAAGTATAACAATAATAATAATTTGAACGGTTTGATGTGATATGAGCTAACCGATAATCATTTAAACGGTTGATTCATTCAGGAACGAAACACCGTCCTGTTGCTCAGAGACGCAAAACAGCGCTGTGGCCGTGTTTGGAATGATTTTTGTTGGAGAAATAGAGCAAAAACAGGCAATAGTGTCTAAAACGTAAGTCTCTTAATATTAAGTTCTTGTTTATTGAATTGTTGTATAAAAGTTGTAATCATGCTGACTTTTAGAGAAAAAACGGCACTCTTCATGTGATATTAACTATATGAAATGATATGAATATATAAATTTTCTGCCCCATATCTTGAATTATATATTTCTAAATGCATTTTAATAGACTGATTCATGCAGTGAAAGAACGCACTATAAATGCGCATACGCACTAGTCTAACCTGCTAGGTGTTTTGTTTGCTTTTCGCGATATACTAGATAATGGGGATAGATATGGGGAAGTTGTGGCCTAATGGTTAGAGAGTCGGACTCGTAACCCAAAGGTTGCGGGTTTGAGTCTCGATTGATTTTCGCATTGGTCTGAACTCTGAACAAAACAAAAGTTTTATTGAAAATGCTCATTCATTCTCTGACAGCAGGTGGAGCGTTTGGTAGAAATAGAACTGTTTCCCCGGTAACGGCAGAACACAAAGCAGGGCAGCACCGCACTTTGAACGTGCAGGGCTCATGTTTATTTCATGAAATCATAACGTTAGCCTTTTGAAGTTAATCGTCACATTCAGCCATATCGCAATTCTGGTCTTCCCGTCCCCAAATTTAAGACCTCCTGAAATCATAATTAAGACTTTCTTGTACAATTTAAGTCTTTTTAAGGCCTTAAATTTGATACAACTAAATGTAAGACTTTTTAAGACTTTTTTAAGACCCGTGGAAACCCTGATTAAAATATGTGGATCTAGCTAAGCAGTTGAACCTCTGAGAAAGGTTAGAGGTTCAATCTGGGGCGATGTGTAACCCCTGGCATTTATTTGTTGCATTAACTTTTTTAAAAGGATTGTTTAATAATTGCACTAACTAGTAGTAGATATGATCAGAGGCTTTGTGTTCTCATCTCTTCTTTTGTTGCAAGGGCTGAAAAATGGATAGATTTTCTCAGTGAAAGACTGGCCAGTGAAGGAGTAGATAAGAGCCTTGGTCCCCACATTGTAGAAGGAGACCAGACCCTCCTCATAATCCACAAACACACCTTCTGGGGCTTGTCTTTTAGGGAAATAGAAACAGGACAAGATTCATTAGCCACATATTCACCCCCATTCCATTTCAAATAAACCAAAACCCATTCTCTGGGCACACTGTTATTTTCCCCTTTCTCTTAATGGACTCTCTAGCCACACCAAGTCCCATTCAGTTTTTTCACCGACTTCAACCTCATAATAAAATTTCCCACAAGAAAACCCATCCTTTCCCAGGACACAGGCAGAGGAGTCAAATCTCTCAGGGTTATTGGGAACATCTCTCCAGGATCCACCATGCTTCACTTGTTTTCCGTCTTTAGACAGGATGAGTTTAGGGTAAAGCCCGGGACACACCAAGCCGACGTCAACCAACTTGCGCCGACGAAAGCCGACTGTGTTGTCGCCTCGCGTCGGCTGCATCTGGGCCCGTCTGGGCCAAAAAGCTGTGCTTGAACACACCAAACAGACGACAGCCGACTGCAAACTAGAACATGCATTCTGCGCCTGCATGAGAGGATATACCTTTCCATACCTGTAGGTGGCAGTAGTTTGTATTGTTGTTCCAAAAAGGGAAACCGGAACTAGTACTGCACACATACAAACTGTAAACAAAGCAGCGTTTGCGTACCATTTTCACAGTACTTTTTCGCTCACCACAGAGGGATTCGCTTGTGCAAATATGTCTGATAATCTGCAAATGGCACTGGCGTTGTCAGCACTTGGTCTTGCTATTGTAGAAGAAGAAAAGAGGAATAGGAGGCGTAAAATTCGGAGAAACCGCACTAAATGGGTGAAATCTTGGATACTACAGCGACAGGCTCAAGGGGCTTTCCCGAACTTTTGTCGAGAGCTAGAGATAGCTGAAACCTCAGATTTTTCGGCTTGGTGTGTCCCGGGGTTAAGCTGTGTTAGGATCCAAAATCACATTCACTGCAAAAGAAACACATGTACAGAGATTAAATACAAGCAGCCAATTTAAAGACTCAATCTGAAAAAATCTAAGTTTACGTTCATCATAATCATTTGAAGTTACCTGCATAAAGTTTCTGTATTGTACTCAGATCTGCTGATGGAGAAATATTGAATGCTAGTATACACTGCTAGTAACTGTGATGTTTCAATAAAGCAACATATTTTCGTAAACATCAGATTGCTTTCAGCATACAGGAACACTTGTGACTACTCAGACAGCACAAACAAAACTGCTCTCTCTCCAACTAGAACCAGGACTATAACAAAACTCCCCTTTGAACCCTCTATCACCACCTAAGGGATAGAAGGCACATTGCATGTAACACCATTAAACTGTTTATACTACATCACCCCTCCTTATGAGTTACTTAACATTTGTAACATTGAACCAGGAAATTACTGTAGGTTATAACAATATTCAATTTTACTTTTTTCCCCCCCACTAATTTCTTTTCTTTCTCTTTTCATTCAATTTTCACACAAAATCTCAGTATCTCTGTGGAATTGTGACAGCGTGTCCAGACCTAGTTTTCACCCTCTCCGGTGAAGTAATTGTAGTGTGGCTGGAATCAGACTCAGGTAAGCAAGCTTCTGATTGTTCATCTTGCAATTGAATGTCTGGGGCATGATTAGGTGTAGTGGTCACATGTTGATCTTGACCATTAGTTTCCTTTTGTACCAGTGGCTGTTCTTTTTCACTGACTGTGGGCATTAGATGGCGTCAATTTCGTCGGAGTACTCCAGTCTCAGACTGAACAAGGTAAGACCATGGTGTCTCACACTTTCTCAGTATAGTGCCGGATTTTAACCACTCTCTTTCATCATCCAGTTTCACAGCCACAGAAGTACCGAATGGAATCTCAGGCAATGATTGGGCACTGTTCCTCTTGTTGTAATACTTTCTATAGCTCAGTTTGGCCTTTTGATCTGCCTTTCTCACTTGCTGAAGATCGGGCCACTCAGGCTGCAGGTGTGACTCCAAAATGGGAACTGTGGTTCTTATTTGTCTACCCATCATAAGCTGTGCGGGACTTACACCTGTAGCTTGAATGGGTGTAGCTTGGTAGCTCATCAAAACTGTGAATGGGTCAGACTGTTTCAGAATCTTTTTAGCTGTTTGCACTGCCCTCTCAGCTTCTCCGTTTGACTGGGCATAATAAGGGCTCGAAGTAATGTGCTGAAAATCACAGTCTCTCGCAAAGTCCTTAAAAGCCCTTCCGCTAAACTGTGGTCCATTGTTGGTAAAGAGAACGTTAGGACAGCCCCAACGTGCAAACATGTTCTTTAAGCAAGCACATGTTGTTTCACCTGACAAGTCCTGAAGGTGAGCTATGTCGATATATTTCGAAAAATAGTCCACGACTATCAAGTAATGCTGCTTATTCATTTCACAGATATCAGCACCAATTCTCTCCCATGGACGGTCTGGCAAAGGAGTGGTTAGAAGTGGTTCCTTCCCCTGTGTAGGTCTTGATTCCAGACAGTCCTTGCAGTTGTTAACGAGCTGCTGGATTTCTTTACTTAAGCCTGGCCACCACACACTACATTTGGCTCTCTCCCTACATTTCACAATGCCTTGGTGACCACTGTGCAGCCTTTGGAGTATATCGGACCTCATCTTTCGGGGAATTATGATCCTGTCGTCATACAGCACTAGGTCCTGGAAAATTGACAGGTGATGACGTGTACTGTAGTATGATTTCAAGGCTTGAGGGACATTAGCTGCATACCTGGGCCAGCCATTAGTCACATATTTCCTCACCATTTGTAGCTCGAAATCCAACTCTGTTTTTCTTTTCACAGACTCCATCTTTGTTTGGGAGATTGGCCACACATCGCTGACTGCATTCTCATAAGTCTCTACTTCTTGCACTAGTTTGGAATTCTCTGTCTAAATGGTGTGCTGAGGGTGTCGTGACAGCGTATCGGCGACCACCAGTTGTTTGCTGGGTATGTATTGTGCAACAGGATTGTATTGCATCATTCGCAGTAACAGTCTTTGACATCTCAGGGGAACTGAATCGAGATCCTTGGCATTTATCAACGGGATGAGTGGTTTATGGTCGGTTTGCAGGACAAAACTCTCCAATCCATACAGAAACCGTGAAAATTTTTCACAGGACCACACAGCCGCCAGGCACTCTTTTTCGATCTGGGCATACCTTTTTTCAGCATCAGTCAGCACCCTGGAGCAGTAGGCCACCGGTTTCAGTTGTCCGTCATAGTCCTGCAGCAAAACGCCCCCAGACCGTAACTGCTCGCGTCTGCGCTGACGACTGTGGGCTTTGTGACATCATAGAATGCTAGAACAGGAGCTTCTGTGATTAGACATTTTACATTATTAAACGCCTCCTCTTGTGCAGGTCCCCAGTACCATACTGCATCTCGTTTCAACAGCTCGTTGAGAGGTCGAATGACATTGGAGAGATGAGGAACATACCTGTCCAAGTAGTGAATCATTCCAAGCATTCTCCTTAGCTCTGAGATGTTCTGTGGCTTTTCCAGGTGCGTGATAGCTTCGATTTTTGTTGTATCTGGGCGTATGCCCTCCTTGTCTATGACGTGTCCTAAGTACCTGAGTTGACTCTGTCGCAGCAGACATTTTTCAGTGTTCAACTTGAGACCAGCTCGATCAATGGCTTCCAGCGCCCTATGCAGTCTGTGCTCATGTTCTTCAGGGGTGTTGCCGTACACTAAAATATCGTCCATGAACACTGCAATCCCTTCTAAGTCTTTAAAGATGGCTGACATCTCCCGTTGGAAGATTTCGGGTGCCCTGGTGATCCCGAAGGGTAGTCTGCGGAAGAAATATCTCCCAAAAGGAGTGATAAAGATTGTTAGCTTGGCACAGTCTATATCCAGTGGCAGCTGCCAGAAGCCACTAGCTGCATCGAGAAGTGAGAAAACTTGAGCGTGTGCTAGCTTAGGAAGAATGTCATCAATTGTTGGCAGCACAAATTTCTCTCTTTTTACAGCCTTATTTAGTTGTTTTAGATCGACACAAATTCTAATCTGCCCTGTCTTCTTTGGGACAGCCACCATAGGAGCGCACCACTCAGCAGGCTTGGTGATCTCCTCGATGACACCGCATTGTACCATTCTCTCTAGCTTTGCCTTGACCTTAGGGAGCAAGGTCACAGATACCCGTCTTGCAGTGTGTACACTGTACGGTACAGCATCCTCTTTCAGGCAGATTTTGATGGGTTTAATCTTTACTAACCCCAGTTCAGAAGAAGAAGAAATGGGTTGGAGCTCTACTAACCTCTTCACTAAGCCCATTGCACTTGCAGCATCACGACCAAGAAGATTATTTACATGGTGACCAGTCACAACGAATGTTTCAAAACTGTACTGCTTATCTTTAAAGTCATGGCTTTGAATTGTCCTCTGCAGTGCAATGCACCCCCTGGGCTCTCAAGTTTCACATTTACCCTTTTGAGTTGTGATTTGTACTTCAAAAGAGAGAAGGTTTTCTCAGAAATTACACTTATGTCTGCGCCTGTATCAATCTTAAAGTCTATCTCAATGCCTTGTATTGGGAGAGTGACTATCCATGCTCCACTTTTATCATCAATGTGAGTTAACTCACCCAGAAAGTGTGTTATACTGCTGCCCTCTTGTGGTTTGTTGACTTCATGGACTGCCCGGGTTCTACAAACTGCAGCGAAGTGACCCTTTTTCCTACATTTGCGGCATTCTGCACTTTTTGCTGGACAGATTTTCCGTGATTTTTGCCGCATCTTTTACATTTCCACTCAGTTGTATGCTCTGTCTGGTTTCTCTTTGAGCCACGGTGCTGTCTGCCTCTTTCACTGTGATGAGTTTTTCCCCTGCCGCCGGTGTTGTGCCGAATTCTGCACCCCTGCCAGATTATGCAGCCCCTCGTTGAAGTCGCTACCTGATTGCCTAATCCCAACCCCATCCCTAATGCTAACCCCTCCTCCACACCTACACCTAAACCTACCAATACTAGGGGATGCATAATCTGGCAGGGTGAAAATTTCGGCACTACACCGGCCACCTCACTGATTTGAGCACTAACGCAGGCAGCTTGTTCTTAACATGTCCACGAATTTGTTCAGACTGTCTCAGGAGCTCTATGGCATTTCTGAGTGTCAAATCGGGCATTATTTTAAGCTTTTCTGACAGTTTATGGTCCAGAATCCCGATCACCAACCTGTCGCAAATATTTTCATCTTTCGCGGCTCCGAAGTCACATGTGTTCGCTAGCTTGTGCAGGCTGCGAATATATTCCTCTGCCATTTCACCTGGCTTTTGAACCCTGATGTGGAATCGTGCACGCTCATGAATAATGTTAACTTTGGGTACGAAGTAGTCATCGAGCTTTGTGATTACTGCATCATAATCCTCTCGGTCTCCCTCTCCGAACGTAAATGTCTGATGCACTTGTTCAGCTTCTTTTCCCATTGAATAAAGCAGCGTACAGACCTGTACTTCAGCCTCCTCCTTGTCCAGTTTAGTGGCTATCCTGTAACGGCGAAATCTTTGACGCCACTCTGGCCATCTTTCGGGGTGGCTAAAGTCAAAATTGTCCGGGGGCTGAAACTTTGCCATGGAGTTAACAGCACTCCACTTCTGGCACCATGTGATGTTTCAATAAAGCAACATATTTTCGTAAACGTCTCTGCTTTATTAACATCAGATTGCTTTCAGCATACAGGAACACTTGTGACTACTCAGACAGCACAAACAAAACTGCTCTCTCTCTTTTTCTTCTTCTTCTTCTTATATCTTTCAGGCAGTGTAGACGCTACTGGGCGTATTACTGCCCTCCACAGGTCAAAGTTTGAACTAAATTCTTATATACAGTCCTGTATTATGCAAGAACTGAAGAACTACCTCAGAGATCAGTTTATGTTTATCACTGTGTCCAAACAAAGAAGTAACAGAAAACACTTTAACTCCAAATTCTGCCAATTTATCAAAAAGTGCTTTTCTTTCTGCATTATACTTCCTACATTCCAAGAAAACATGCCCTACTGTTTCCATATTCCCACATTCACATAATCCAGAAATATGCTTTCCTACAATATACAAAAAGTAATTTAACCCACAGTGCCCCAACCTCAATCTACACAGTTTAACGGAGTCCCTACGAGAAGGACAAGTACACTCCAAGCAAACAGGGGACGTCCCCCGGACGTTCCGAACGTCCGTTTAGGTCTGCAGTACGTCCGCTTTGTAACGTTCGCGGGCGGACGTTCGGAGGACGTCCGGATTTGGTCCGCTGTGTAACGTTCGCTGGCGGACGTTCGGAGGACGTCCGGATTTGGTCCGCTGTGTAACGTTCGCTGGCGGACGTTCGGAGGACGTCCGGATTTGGTCCGCTGTGTAACGTTCGCTGGCGGACGTTCTGAGGACGTCCATCATTTCTCTCAGATACACATTAACGGTAGTAATTCTGCAACTGTATGAATGTGAACGCGACGAAAACGTTACTCTAGCAGCACTGTTGTGTTTACAAATGAAAAATCGCAGATTTACCGTAAACACGACGTCTGCACTCTCCATCCGTTTCGTATCCCGGCAAATCGACCATTGGCATCAATGGGAATCTAGCCGCAGTAAGCCACTTCCGGTCTTGAATTTCAAAATAAAATCCGGATTCCACTTCATTGGAGTCAAGTGAGCGAACCTGATAGGGTTCTCATGTTCCTATCTACACATGACCTTCTTCTTCTTCTTATATCTTTCCGGCAGTGTAGACGCTACTGGGCGTATTACTGCCCTCCACAGGTCAAAGTTTGAACTAAATTCTTATATACAGTCCTGTATTATGCAAGAACTGAAGAACTACCTCAGAGATCAGTTTATGTGTATCACTGTGTCCAAACAAAGAAGTAACAGAAAACACTTTAACTCCAAATTCTGCCAATTTATCAAAAAGTGCTTTTCTTTCTGCATTATACTTCCTACATTCCAAGAAAACATGCCCTACTGTTTCCATATTCCCACATTCACATAATCCAGAAATATGCTTTCCTACAATATACAAAAAGTAATTTAACCCACAGTGCCCCAACCTCAATCTACACAGTTTAACTGAGTCCCTACGAGATGGACAAGTACAAAAACATATTTTCTTAACTTTAGGTTGAATAGAAAAATAATGTCTACCCTTGATTTCCTTTTCCCATCCTCTCTGCCATTCTTTTATTAAGCCCTCTTTACTGCTCTCTCTCCAACTAGAACCAGGACTATAACAAAACTCCCCTTTTAACCCTCTATCGCCACCTAAGGGATAAAAGGCACATTGCATGTAACACCATTAAACTGTTTATACTACAGTAACCTTAATCAATAACTAAGCCGCTTCCCAGCAAAAGACACATGCACATAGAGTAGGAGAGATTGGAAAGGTTGTAACATGTTTGCTCAGTTGTTCAATAGTTTTTCAAACTTTGCTGCTTTAAAACAAAATTGTAACTGTCAACAGACATGTTTTCAAAGAGATGTGCATATTTATGTTTCTGTTAAAAATTGATGTCAATTTGAGTTCATTTATTGTTTAAAAATAATTGACTAAAATGTATGTACGTAAGATTCAAGTTAATAAGTAGAGAATGTATTCCCTTAAAATGTTTAAATTTAGGGGTTCTTTAAGAAGTTACTATTGAAGCGTAACAGGTCACATGACCAGGTTGAGTTGAACGCGGGACCGTTGCATTATGGGTTGAAGTAACATGGATGCAGAGAAACTAATGGTATGCAGAGCCTGAAAAAGAGTACCTTTATCTGCATGGTCTAAGAGGGCGCACACGGTAATTAATCTTTAAATCTGTTGCATTTGTGTATCAGCGGACATTTACATGAAAGACTTGAAAAGGACTCAACCTAAATGCATATTTTGAACATTATATGCTTTATTTCTTGTAGTTTTCACGGTGTCTGCTGAAAAGAGACAGAGACAGAGAGACCAATAAACAACAAAAAGACATCTGTATGAAGCGTGGCTATCATTTCATTAGACCAGTGCAGTTACA
>NW_015638568.1:300628-304910 GCF_001515625.1 Sinocyclocheilus rhinocerous
ATAAATAGCAAAAAAAAAAAAAAAAACAACTTGAAGACTTTGAACCAAAAAGTGTTAAAACCATCCTCGGTCCTGTCTTACCAGTGGCAACAACTTTTTTATTAATCTTTTCCACTCTTTTTGGTGAGAGAGTGCTGCTCTTGTTGTTAAAGTAGATTTTGTTTTCTGTCTGAACACTGCTTGTTGTAGTATTTAAAACTTCTGTCAGAGTGCCCTGCTGTGTGCTCACAATAGCAGATACATCTTTTTTTCTCCATCACTGAAGAACTTTCAGACATCAGTAAAGGATGAGAGGGAACAGAATCTGTACTCCCAGAATCTGATCCAGAAGTCTCTTGAACAACTGAAGGTCTATGTGGACAATGGGCTATGAAACGAAAAAGTGATTCAAAAACATACACTAGTGGAAGTATATATCACCGTTTGTAGCACTCCGCTTGCAGTATATTACAGCCAGCATCATGGCTGAGGACCACCCTGAATATATTTTTACAAATACTTTTCTTGTGTCACAGAATGTAGTTTTAAGAGTCTTTTAGTAGAGAATGTAGTTGTTTAGACTTCAGACATGCAGTTTATTAATAAAGATATAGCGCCTATTTGAAAATTTGCTTCAGCGTTTTCGGAGATGTGAGCTACAGGGCGTCAGTGGCTGTTCAGCGCTCATGAACCCACCGAGAGCAGCCTTACCTCGGTCAGCTCTTCTGGAATTTGCCGCTTGTGCTGATGTGTCTGGTTAAACATACTATGTAATTTGTCTTGGGTATATCTAACGGGCAATCTTTGGTCTCATTAATCTATTATTTGTTCCAACAGTATTAGCTAAGGGCAAAGATTCATAACTTTATATTTTTATATAACTTGTTTGCTGTATCAGTGCGCTGTCTTTGTACTTCTGATAGAATTGCTTAGCAACTTTTATAATGGCTATTGTTATTACATATTATTTTTCAATAAATAATAATTTTATATTAATAATAGTAATATTTAATAATAGTATTTGGTATTGAGAAATGGTGTGTGTGTGTGTTGGTGATGGTGATTTTGATTACACTGACGAGTCTTTGAGTCAGTAGCTAAGACTTTTATACTGAAAGGGACGGAAAGAAGGTTATAAACGAGGACATTATTTTTTACTTTCAACAACACTTTATAAGACACAACTAAAAAATGCACTGACCAGCGTTATCATGTGAAATTCCCATGACCGTTCAAAGGATACTATGACAAAGACATCGCTTTCCTTTGCAGACAGTCAAAATAATTTTCATAATAAATGAAATGTAGGTGATCACACTCGCTCTGTCAATCTCTCTCTCATAATACTCTACATAATACAATTGCTTTTAACTTCAATGAAGCAACTCAACGTTCATTTGTTACTAGTTCTACAGTATATATGACGTTTTCAAATTTGTAATGGAGGCTTGGACTCATCTGTTAAACTGAGAAGCACAGCATGACTGTGATTATGGTGTTGTGCCTTGTGATACTGCTCATATGTTCGTTCATTATATTCCTAAATTCCTTAATAATTTCTTAATACTTACTGATTTCAAAGAATTTCTTCAGTTCCATTTTGATGTTTTCATGAAGGTTCTGGAGAGCTTTGTCCAAGGTTTCTGTGTTCAGATCTATGTTCATATCAGTAATGTTGCTGGTCCAGGACTTGACTTGTGGGGGGCCGCTTACAGACGTTCAAGTCTGCAGTATTGCAAGAGAAAGGAGATCCCTAAACATGTGGTTTGGTCTGAATAAAGCATTATAAGAGATATAGCTGAGCAAGGAACACTGACTTGTTGTTTTTGGACTCTTTAATAAATGCTGCACTTTGATCTTGTTTTGGAGTATTCCGTGACACTTGTAGGAAGTGCAGGTGATCTTCAGTGTGTGAGAGCATCTCAAGCTAAGTGTCTCTCCTCTTTAGTTCAGTGATTTCCTGCCCCAGCTCTTTAATGAGCTCCTCAGCCTGCTTCTCTGCTGTTTTCTGCTTCTGTTCCATCACCTCCAGCAGCTCAGAATGACATCTCTCAATGGAGTGCAACAGATCAGTGAACAGCTCAACTTTATTTGCTTTATTTCTCTCATTGGTGCTCTGGCTATGTTGAGAAGAATAATAGACACTGAAGATTTCAGTCAGATTCCAAATCATTCTTTCCACCACCTCTATACAGTAGATAGTTGTATTTAAAAAATATGTTGACTTGTCACTAACAACACACCTTGCTGGACTTTGCTAAGTTTTTTATCTCCTTAATCTTATTATAAAATGTTTTATTTTTTAAGTAATATATCACCTCAACCTTGTGTGTGTATCATTTTGTAAAGAATAAGCCAAAATGTGAATTATTAGCGGATATTTTTACCTGTAGATTTAATGTGCAGTTTTTGTAGTTTATTGTAGTGCTTTGTGTCAGTGAAAATTGTTGGCCAATAACTGTTATGAATCCTGTCCATGGACTTCCGTCCGATCGCCACCAGAGGTCACTCGTCCATCATATTGACTCTCTCACTACACAGACTGTTACACGTCACCACGGACTACATTTCCCATCATCCATTGCACTGATTGCACACAGCTGTAACCAATCACACACACACTATATTACACTCACTCAGATCCTTCTCAAACTGACGAGTATTGTTTAGCGCGTATCACTCTTCTAGCGATAGCTATAGACTAGCCACTTCGTGTTGCCTTGTTGTCTGTTTCCTGACCTTCTGTCTGTGTTTCTTGGGCTATTGCTCGTGTTATTGGATTACCCCTCTTGTCAAGCCCTCTGGATACTGTTCGCTGATCGAAGACCCACACTAGCCCTATGAATATTCTTTGTCTTGCCTGTGATATACCTGTGTTATCTGACCCTTGCCTGTTTATTGACCATGCCTTTGTAAATAAAGCCTTGCGATTTTTTTTGTGAGGGCATTAACCAACCGCTCAAATCACGTTTAATCCGTGAGGGTCCCCGTTCATCTCTCCTTCAATTTATGGATTATGCTTTGTTGACTGTTGGTTCATCGTTCACTGTGGGTGTCGCGGAGGAACGCGACCCCGCACTCACTCGTGTAATGGCGGCCGCACTAGAGCACACTCACAAAATGGCGGCAACAGCGGAGCCTGATCGCAAAATGGCGGACACAACAGCGCCCAGTTATGTCACAGCTGCCAATCCTGAATCAAGTCAAGTCACAGTTGATCTTCATGAGACAAATCAAATCACAGTTGATCGTCATGAGTCAAGTCAAGTCACAGTGGATCTTCATGAGACAAAGCAAATCACAGTTGATCGTCATGAGTCAAGTCAAGTCACAGTGGATCTTCATGAGACAAAGCAAATCACAGTTGATCGTCATGAGTCAAGTCAAGTCACAGTGGATCTTCATGAGACAAAGCAAATCACAGTTGATCGTCATGAGTCAAGTCAAGTCACAACTGATCTTCCTGAGTCAAGTCTAGTCACAGCTGATCTTCATGAGTGAAGTCAAGTCACAGCTTCCATTCCTGAGTCAAGTCACAGCTAATCTTCATAAGTCAAGTCAAGTCAAGTCACAGCTAATCTTCATAAGTCAAGTCTCAGTTGATCTGCCAGAGCCTCATCACGTCTCAGCTGATCTCCCAGAGCCTTGTCACGTCTCAGCTGATCTCCCAGAGCCTCGTCACGTCTCAGCTGATCTTCTAGAGTCTCGCCACGTCTCAGCTGTTCGTCCAAAGTCTTGTCACGTCTCAGCAGTTCGTCCAGAGTCACGTCACGTCACAGCTGATCTTCCAGAATCTCGTCACATATCAGCTGATCTTCCAGAGTCATGTCACGTCTCAGCTGTTCGTCCAGAGACACGTCACGTCTCAGCTGTTCGTCCAGAGACACGTCACGTCTCAGCTGTTCGTCCAGAGACACGTCACGTCTCAGCTGTTCGTCCAGAGACACGTCACGTCTCAGCTGTTCGTCCAGAGACACGTCACGTCTCAGCTGTTCGTCCAGAGACACGTCACGTCTCAGCTGTTCGTCCAGAGACACGTCACGTCTCAGCTGTTCGTCCAGAGACACGTCACGTCTCAGCTGTTCGTCCAGAGACACGTCACGTCTCAGCTGTTCGTCCAGAGACACGTCACGTCTCAGCTGTTCGTCCAGAGACACGTCACGTCTCAGCTGTTCGTCCAGAGACACGTCACGTCTCAGCTGTTCGTCCAGAGACACGTCACGTCTCAGCTGTTCGTCCAGAGACACGTCACGTCTCAGCTGTTCGTCCAGAGTCACGTCACGTCTCAGCTGTTCGTCCACAG
>NW_015638568.1:306071-316707 GCF_001515625.1 Sinocyclocheilus rhinocerous
CACGTCACATCACAGCTGATCATCCAGAGTCACGTCGCATCACAGCTGATCATCCAGAGTCACGTCACGTCCTGTCTGTTACACCCAGATTATCAAGGTCAGCCCTTCAATATCCCAGTCTGGTATCCAGTGTGAGGGATGCACCACTGGTGTCTGTCCATGGACTTCCGTCCGATCTCCACCAGAGGGCACTTGTCCATCATATTGACTCTCTCACTACACAGACTGTTACATGTCACCACGGACTACATTTCCCATCATCCATTGCACTGATTGCACACAGCTGTAACCAATCACACACACACTATATTACACTCACTCAGATCCTTCTCAAACTGCTGAGTATTGTTTAGCGCATAATGCAGCGATAGCTGCATTACGGAGCCATTCCTAGTTCCCGGTCCTAGTTCCCAGTTCTAGTTCTAGTCTTAGTCTAGCCACTTCGTGTTGCCTTGTTGTCTGTTTCCTGACCTTCTGCCTGACCTTAAGCCTTTGTAAATAAAGCCTTGCACATGGATCCGCACGTCTCATTCTCCCCGTAACAATAACTTAAATTGTGGTCTTACAAGCTATTGAATTGCTTTAGAAAGAATTATAAAATGTGAGTCATATGGACATATTGACATTTGTGGAATGGAAAAGAGCCGTTCTTTGTTTCACAGAAGAAATTAGAATGACATGGAGATAAGTAAATTCATTTTGTGTGAACAGTTCATTAAGTAGAATTAAATAAATATACTAAAATGTCTTCTAATCTCTCATATCTCTTGTCTTACCCTCTTGTGTCCACTCTCTTCCTCTATAGGAACAGCGTTATGAGTCTTATGTTCTGTTTCAGTGCAAAACAGACACAGACTGGTCTGATCGTCTCTGCAGAACATCTCCAGTGGTTTATCATGTTTACTGCAGATATAGTCTTCCAGGTGCTCCACAGGGTCAGTCAGTTTGTGCTTTATGAGCCTTGGTGCAGTTTTGTGATGGTCAAGGTGAGTCTCACAGAAATATGTTACACACTGCAAACAAGACTTTACTGCCCTTAGCTTGCTTTCAGAGCAGACATCACATAAAATTTGATGAAACGTTTTTGTTTGGTGTTGAAGTTTCTTTGGCTGTTGAAGCACCTTGTAACGGTCCACAACCTTTTTAAATGCTGCGTTTATTTTCAATTCTGGCTTACTTTCAAATCTTTCCTTACCGAGAGGGTATAGATAGAGCTGTCCACTTTCCCAGCATGCCTTGATACAGATGTTACAGAAGTTGTGTCCACATGAAGAGGTGATTGGGTCAGTAAGCACCTCCAGACATACATGGCACTGGAGAGGCTCACCAGAGAGTGATGAACTGAAGGAAGTCATGACTGTAAGTTAGAAACAGGGACACCATGAGGCTCTGCATAGAAGTGATCAAAAATCAATATATTATATAACAAGGAAAAAAGTAGTTAACAGAATGAGCATTGCATTGCAATCTAAAACTTTTATTTTCAAGCATTGAGCACTGGCTGTTTTGCCATATGCAGCATAGCTAACAAATAGCTTAAAGCACACAGTGCTTATGTTAAAATATATACAGTATGATTTTGCTATTCTTCACACAATCTTCACCATCAATCTAATTTGACTTACATGTGAAATTTCACTGAAAAACAGATAATCTTTTTGATTATCAGTAGTGCCCACTCTGTAAAAATCTATTAAAAATAATAGATTTACATGATTGATTTACATGTGAAATGTCAAGTCATCATACTGTATACATACTGTATTTATATAGTCTAATTTTGTATTTACGTAACATTCTTAGGTTAATTGCTTTATAATATATTGCTTTAAAGGGGTCATACGATGTTGCTAAAAAGAACATCATTTGATGTATTTGGTGTAATGAAATGTTATCTTTGATTACAAACAAACAAAGAAACAAAAATTAATAAACAAAGCCAACCACCTAATAAATAATATGTGTCAGTACTGGGTCAATAGTATGTAACAAGCATTACTTTTATTTGTATCAATACTACAGCGAGAATAAAAGTTACTCCTTTTCTTTCTTTCTGAACATTTGGGCGGCGTTATGCAAATCTTCCCACATTGTGACGTAGACATGTGGGGGCATGTTAGAACGAGCCATTTTAGGTAGGCGTGGTTGACTCTTAACTTTTATAAAGAATACCTCTTTGGATTTGAGACTTTAGTCTTTGCAACTTTACAGATCTTCTTTATGCACCAAGAGCTTGTAACACTCCAAAGAGAAAGGAAAAATTTAAATCGCATCATATGACCCCTTTAAGATTTGGTCTATGAAATCTCACCTATTAATGTTGTCTCTGGCTCAGGAGAAAAATACAGTACAGCAGATCTGAACTCCTCATTTATTCAGGACCAGGTTTTATGATGAGGTGAAGTATGTTTCAGTTTCACTTTACTGTAAAATCTTACATAATACTGCTAACGCACCTTTTCATTTGCCAAGTTTTGTTATTCTAATGACTATAGTAAGGTTGTTGCTTTTTTAAAATAGTTTGAGACTTTTTTCCCCCTTTATTATTATTTATATTTTTCATGTTGGGAACATCATTAGACAATATGACAGTATAACGATGTTTGACTGATTATACACAAATAATGTATATAATCTTTTATGTTAGGTATTCTGCTAAATTATTATGCTTCATACTAAGTGCATTCAATCAAACAGACTCCTTAAATGAAAATTTAAAAAATGTGACGCTTAAATAAAAAGTCATTCAAACCTTGTTGCCATTTATGACAGACGCAATGTAAGGAGGAATTACTGCACAGTAGTAGCTCTTGTTTTCAGAATAATAAGGGTCAATTTTTTTAAATTGAGGTTTATACATCATCTGAAAGCTGAATAAATACGCTTTACATTGATGTATGGTTTGTTAGGATAGTGCAATATTTGGTTGGGATACAACTATTTGAAAATCTGGAATCTGAGGGTGCAAAAAACTATCAGTAAAACTTTAAAAAAGAATGCTAATTTACTTGAGTATGTGAATGTATCATTGTTTTAGAAATAACAAATTCACGATGAGGAATGTTAATATACTCAAATTCAATTGTTTAAATTGGAATCACACATTCTTAATAAGGTCATAAAGTAGACTGTGTAAATTATGAGGATGGTTTGGAGTTTAAGTTTGTTTTATTTTATTATTTTAGGTTTGAATCTTATTCTTATTAGTATCGTGGGAAAGGGTCTCTCATCCAAATCTCTTATCTATTCTTTTCCATTTTCCATACATCAATACAGTGTTGTACAATGCCAGTTGTACTTAAATCGTCCTTAATGTTATGCCAGAGACATAGACAGCAGTAGGAGTGAACTTCCCAAAACTTGTGAGTCATGGTCACTTTAACAGGTGCTGACCAAAAGTATCCTGTCCCTTTAAGAGGAGCTGCAGTCTGTGATTGAAAGGGCAGTGTGTATATGAGTCAGCTGCTTTAGAGCCAGCTGTGTGTGAATGTGTGCTGCCAGGAAGTGGGGCAGCAAACACACCAGCTACAGTCCCATCAGACTGCTGTCCTAATCGTGCAGTCTGTGGCAGAGCTTTTCTCTCTTTCTTTCTACCTCTCTCGACTCTCTTCTTCCTGTCATCTCTTTTCATTTTCTAGTCTTGGAGTGAAAATCAGACTGATTCTTTGGGACTTATTAGGGATCCAGACACCCCCACCCAAAGTGGTCCATCTCTGTGTGGGACCACAGTGCGCTGCATTGTGACTTACAGTTGTTACTAGTAGCGGATCCTGCCGTAACCACTGTCCACCCATGCTCCGTGTATTTATTCTGTGCGCCCAGAATGTGCTGACGCATGATGAGGACATTAGCGATGCCTACTGCACCGTCACTTATGAAGGTAGGGGCCAGACCAGGGTGAATGAGAAAGTAGTTTTCTGAAAAATATGTTGTAGAGAATTTGCTAGAATACCATTTTCTTTTCTGTACAATCACATTCATTCTCTTCTCTCACTGTCTTGTTGTCAGTCTTCCTACTTTCCACATTCCGTCAAACGGGCTATTATTGGAAAAGCAGTTGCAGTCTCTCTCTCCTGCTCTTGTATATTTTTATGGGTGTCCTGTTGCAGTTGGAATATGTGCGTGTGAAAGAGTGCTGCAGATCTGCTCAGTGTTTCTAAGAGATGCTAGGTCATCACTGTTTGGTTCAATGTGGGGCTCCTGTTTGCTTTACATTCAAAGCTTTCAGGGACCCATAATTCATGTGAGATGGATCAGAGGGGCATTTCACATTCATTTGATATTGACAAATTTGACAAATAGAATAAAAAATATAATAGAAATAGAAGACTGCATCAATTGCATTTTAAAATATGTTAAAATAGAAAACAGGTATTTTAAATTGTAATGATATTTCACAATATTACTGTTTTGCTGTATTTTGAACAAATAAATGCAGCCTTGGTGAGCATAAGAAACTTCTTTAAAAAATATTTTAAAAATCTTACCACCCCCACTTTTGAAAGGTAGTGTATGTCTGATCCTAGTATTCTTGTGTTCTCAGTTTTACTGGGTTGTTTCGTACTGTTTTGTAGCTGTGTCTTTTATTGCTGAGGCTTTGGAAGATCTAACAAAAAAGGACACTACAATTTACAATAAACTATTTCTTTACATAAAAATGCTTCATTTAAATACAGTAATTCAGATACTAATTACCCATGTTTTTACTAAATCTCCTGTAAATCATTCAAATAGGCTATCTAGGTGTCTTATACAGCCAAGCTAAGGCTGGTCTGTGCCTGCTCATAATTCAGTGTAAAGATACAATGCCGGATTAAAAGCCTGACAAAATTTTGCATTCTTTAACCCACCTCAGCCCCTGGTATCAAAGTATACAGTTGTAATTGCTGTGTAAATGCATTTATGCCACATCTGAGCAGCATTAAACAGCCTGTGGAAAGACACCTAAATGCCACTTCAGAAGCACTTCTGTGCCACCTTTGCAGTGTAAATTTGGCATCACATCATTTCATTTCAATCCACATCAGGATTGTTTATGAAAAGATGATGCAAGCTCAAAGGTAAAGTGTGCAGGCTAACATCACCAAACTGTATCGCATTGCATTGCATTGAACATTCCCTCCATCTACCACTGGTGGACAAACTGAAGAATCTTGCCCCAAACTCACAGCATTGGTTGAGCCACAGTTACTGTGCCAGGCTGGTTGGGAGGCTCAAAATTTTGTGCCAAAGTGTTCTACTTTTTTAGCTAAATTCTTACCACCCCCACTTTTGAAAGGTAGTGTATGTCTGATCCTAGTTGATCAAACAGCTGACTGTTTTAATATTTTATTGTATTTAAGTACTTGAGATTTTGCATTCTTTAACCCACCTCAGCCCCTGGTATCAAAGTATACAGTTGTAATTGCTGTGTAAATGCATTTATGCCACATCTGAGCAGCATTAAACAGCCTGTGGAAAGACACCTAAATGCCACTTCAGAAGCACTTCTGTGCCACCTTTGCAGTGTAAATTTGGCATCACATCATTTCATTTCAATCCACATCAGGATTGTTTATGAAAAGATGATGCAAGCTCAAAGGTAAAGTGTGCAGGCTAACATCACCAAACTGTATCGCATTGCATTGCATTGAACATTCCCTCCATCTACCACTGGTGGACAAACTGAAGAATCTTGCCCCAAACTCACAGCATTGGTTGAGCCACAGTTACTGTGCCAGGCTGGTTGGGAGGCTCAAAATTTTGTGCCAAAGTGTTCTACTTTTTTAGCTAAATCACCTTTAGTTATCTCTGCATATTAAGCTAGTTGTAAGTATCTTAAAAGGAAAAACAAAACAAGCTCAGGAAGATGTGCATTCAGGCTTCAGAAATGGCAGTAGGTGGTGCTCCTTGGCTGGAAATGTCAGCTAACAAGTAAGAAGACTACAGACAGACCACAAAGACTCTTGAAGTACTGTATACTGACATAATATAATAACTATATGATAACTAATGTTTGCAAGTGCGAAAATTAGTGGATTTTAGTATTGATGAAGGCAATTACATGTGCTATGAAATTCCAAAATATCTTTTGCTTACACTAATTGTTACACTGCATTATACAAGTTTTTAAAACGTTAAACAAGTTTTTTAATGTTTTATATTCTAATTAAAAGGTTATAGAGAAAAGATAGATGATGAGAAAGAAGAACAAGCTGCAGGAAATGTTTAAATTTCCTCTTGAGTTATGGGCTGGGTCACTGGAGAGGAAAGTGTGGTCCACAGTAAGTTTGGCTCCGTAAGTTCCTACATGACATTCTCTGTGTACGCATGTGAGAAGTGCTTGTAAGTGAAGATTGTGAAATACATTTATCAGTTCGGACCCCTTATCAAGGACGCAAACAGAAATTGATTTTTAGGATTGTGGTGGGCTTATACAACCCCCCGATACATTCCATTCTGGACATCACACTCATCTTCAGCTTTGGACCTAAA
Source organism: Sinocyclocheilus rhinocerous (assembly GCF_001515625.1). NCBI lineage: Eukaryota > Metazoa > Chordata > Actinopteri > Cypriniformes > Cyprinidae > Sinocyclocheilus > Sinocyclocheilus rhinocerous. The sequence goes on from NW_015638568.1 coordinate 312,546, forward strand.
GATCACAAGACGCCTTTATCTTCAGAGCAACCTTTGTGAGGGTCCTGCCGGGATCTGTCCCTCTTTTGTGGTCTGATGGTAGTTTGACCTGCTTCTTGTTGGAGATTTTGGGAATCAAGGCAGCATGTTGAGGTGTTTGCTACAGAGGGCGACCAATCTGGGAAATGTAGAAAAAGGGGAGAGGCATAGTGACCCACTTGCTAGCATCACTTTCAGAGGTAAGAGATGACATCAAAAACATGATTGACTGTCCAGCTCAGGGCATAAAAAAGCAAGATCTATTATGAAACTGTCGCGAATGTGAGGTGAAAATGCAGATTTCAGTCATTTGGACTGTTGGGTACATGAGTGTTATTTATAGATCATTTTCATCTCAGACTAGTATAGTAAAATTGCATTTGTTTACTGACAATATTAGTTTACACAATGAAAGAGGTCATTTCACTTTCAAGTTAGAGGAACCTTTTTTTTAACCTGTCAGTTTGACATTGATTGTTGAAAGGGAGAGATGTAACAAATGTTTTGATAACTTTTCTCTAGGACGGTAGATCATTTCAGCCAATAGCCGAGTGATCATATCGGTGGAAGATGCTAAATAATCTAGAAGGTTTCTGGATAGATCTGAGCTTGATTAATTATTTTATTAGTTCTTACATTGAATGAATGAATGTGATGGACACTAGTTTTAGACTACCTTGCAAACTGAGTGGCAGTTCCTCTCATTGTTCCATGTTTCCTGTTCCAGCACAGGGATGTACAGGGACATGCGTTTGATGAGCTTGATGTGTTTTTGTATGCCGAGTATCCATGGCGATGAAATCCTGTTCTTTGTTTATACATGGTCCTATTTGATTGTCTAAATTTTCACAAAACAAGAAAACAGATTAAGATAGGAATTTTTTTAAGTTAGCAAATAGTAGTTAATAAAGATGAGGTTTGTTTTGAGTATGACTTAATTTTGCAGGATGCTGAGAGAAACAATGTAGTTCTTGCCTTGTGTTATTTAGCACTTGGCAAACTGCTTTGGAAAATATCAAGGAGAACAGAGATTTTCTACATTTCTACATTAAAATTTTTAGTACCCCTTCCCTCAGAGAGAAGTATTGTTTGCGGAGCTAAGTTGGTTATATATTTGATTAATTCATTCATTTGCTCCAGTGCTATTTTAGTATTATGTATATATTACCATAGCATTTATTGATATTTTGAATTAGCTTTTTTTTTAAAAATATTTTATATAGTTTTCATTTGTACTTACTAAGTTTTGGTAATTTTATGTTTGTATTTTTTTTTTTAAATATATATTTCTATTTAGCTATTAATTTCAGTTGTGAAGGCAAGGCAACCTTTCTAATTTCTGTTAAAATTTTTCATGTATTATTTATATTTTAATTTATTTCAGTTTCATTATAATTAACAACCATTTAGGATAACAATAACAACAGTGCGTTTGTTTTGAGTTTAATTTGTTTGTTCATCTGTTCATTCATTCACTTGTTACTTGATTCAATTTTGTTCATTGCATTTATTTACATTTTGTTTGAAAGATTCCTTAAACCCCCTTATCTGTGCATGTTATGTCATATCTTGACATGTAACAGTTGTGAATTTCCTCTATGTAGTGTATCATTACTGAAGGTCATCTCTTTTTCCACCTCTTTGTCATGTGATGAAAAGGCTTCCCCTCATTCTTACAGACACTGAGTCACTCTATCCACTCTATAAACAATGACACCAAACAACTGAAGGAAAATCAGGTGTTCTGGCCTTTATTCTGAGTTGGACAAAGAGTAGGTCACTGCATTAGGCCTTTTTATTGTGTCACATCTGGAGGTCACTGATGTTTCTTATTTGTTTTTCCATTTAGTTCCCGTATTGGGTTTTTAGTTTCAGACAGCTTCTATTTTACTTGTAATTAGTCTGAATCCATTCTAATCAGACAGTGTGTGTACATGCGTATCTTCCGTTGTATGTGAATGTTAGGGAGAGGGGATGAGACTGGAAGACATAAAATTACCTGCAGTAAGTGTTTTTTCCTCAGGCATGGTATCAAATACCATCTCCATTTATAGACATCACAGATGCAAATTATCCTCCCAATCCAACTGCCAGAGTCCTTAGTTTGAGCTCTGAGTAAGCAACAATATATGCAGACTGTGCAAGAGAGAGAGAGAGAGAGAGAGATACATGAGAATTTGACGGACTTTGTGCAGAAGGCAAGTGTTTTTTTTAAATGAAAGGTATTGACAGAGAAGGGTGGTCTGTTAGCATTGCTGACAACCAACAATTCTGTTCAGTTTGCTTTGCTATTGCTGACAATATGGCAAACCCGAAACTGTATCAGTATCTGTATGAGACACGGATCCAGTTTGTGTTTAATACAAACTGAATAAATGTATTTAGACTGGGCCTGAAACTCCAGGATTTCAGTCTTGTTATTTTTAACTCATACTTATCAAAGCTACAGTTTCCTGGCCATTTCTCAGATTGCATCCACCCATCGACTTCAATCTGATGTGTTTTGAAATGCACACTAAATAAAGCCCAGGACTTTGAGGGCCACGGTTAAGAACATTCCATCCAGTTTCCGTCACATTTTGGTGGAGGATGTCATGGCATACCAGTGTTGTCCTCTTCTGGCTTGTACAAAGGTTTTCAGGTCTATTTCAGGCAGGCAAAGAGGGTTTTCCCACAATGCCACTGAGCATATATCTGCCACAGGAGCTTGTTTTGGCTTTATTCACACCTCTTGACATCTCCAATCAAAACAGGAAGATAAACAGAGCTCTCTCCTGAAATGTTTTAGAGTGACAGACCAGCGGTGATTTAGATGGATACAATGGATACACCATGCATAGATACAATTGGTAGCTTACTTTTTTGTGCATGTGACTACTGTTTGTAGCAAAAGGTCTGAAAACATCTTGAAAAATGTGTGTCTGCTCATTAGATCAGCTATAAATTGTCTTTCACCAATACGGGCTCAATGTCAAGCCCAATCTATGTCCCTGTGGAAATCTTTCAACTGTATTTGTCAGGTGGAAGTTAGTGCCCATTGTCCATCTTCCTCACTGAAAACATTTTCAGCATGGATTTATTGGAGGCCAGCCACTGCAGAATATTACGTCAGACACACTGTCCTCATATGCCCCTTTCTGATAATATGTTTTCTTTTGTTTTAAAATATTTTTTCTGAATTTAAATACTGAGGCTTTTGATTAAGAATTTTTGATTAAGTAAGATTTATTTTCATTACTTACAACCTTGCATCTAAATTACATATGTTTTTGAATATATCAGGAATGCTTTTAAATTACTTTATGTAAATAACTGTCATATAAGGATTTTGTGTGTGTGTGTAACATCAGTGGTGGATAAAGTATTTGAAAGCCACACTTAAGTAAAAGTATAGATATCTTACCAGAAAAATTACTTTGGTAGAAGTTGAAGTCACCGTTTAGAATATTACTTGAGTAAAATTTTTAAAGTATGTGATATTTATTGTACTTAAGCAAGAAAAGTATTTTTTAAAATACTAAAATACTTAAGTATTGAAAGTAGAAAGTAGTACAGAAAGTACAAATAAATGCAAAATGGAAAAGGAGCAAATATTTTTTTTTAAAAGGGCTCTATACACAGTTTAAGCAGCAAGATGTATTCAGTTTTAACTCTTTCTTCCATTTTGTATCTTTGAGTTAGAGGCACTTCATCCGGTACTTTTTCTCTTTCATTCCAACATAAGAAAACATTTCTGGAATCTGCATCTGAAGTGGCATTTAGATTCATTCACACAGTTTAAAGGGGTCATATGATGTTGCTAAAAAGAACATTATTTTGTGTATTTGGTGTAATGAAATGTGTTTATGCGGTTTAAGGTTAAAAAAACACATTTTTTTCCCACATTCTGTACATTATTGTTTCTCCTCTATGCCCCACCTTTCTGAAACGCGTCGATTTTTACAAAACTCATCGGTCTGAAAAACGAGGTGTGCTCTGATTGGCCAGCTATCCAATGCGTTGTGATTGGCCGAATACCTCAACAGAGCGACAGACCAAACATGGATCCAGCAGCAGTCTCCCCAGTCCACATGCACCAAGGACCACATTAGAAACTTTTTTGGACATTGCATATTTAACCAACCTGCCAGACTAAGCACTTACG
>NW_015638568.1:317705-327060 GCF_001515625.1 Sinocyclocheilus rhinocerous
CAACGAAACACACAGCGTCTTCACAACATGGCGGTGGCGGTGGCAGCAGCAACAATAAAGTTATGCCTTCTTTCTTTGCGTGAACATTTGGGCGGCGTTATGCAAATCTTCCCACATCGTGACGTAGACATGTGGGGGCGTGTTTGAACGAGGGGTTTAAGGAGGGCGTGGACCAGTCTTAACTTTTATAAAGAATATCTCTTCGGGTTTGAGACTTTAGTCTTTGCAACTTTAGGAATCTTATCTATTCACAAACAGCTTGTAACACTCCAAAGAGAAAGGAAAACTTGAAATCACGTCATATGATCCCTTTAATGCAGCTCAGAGAGGACATGGATGTATTTAACCTGCAGTTACAATTTCATAAATAATGCTTTCTTTTAAACATAAAACGTTGATTAATGATATTTGAAATGATTTAAAACATGAAAACATACTAGGTGGCAGCAAGTCACTGTTAACGAGTGAGATTCAAACGATTCATTCAAACGGCTGATTCACTCAGGAATCAGTCTTTTGATTGTGGTAATGAGTGAGTCACTGAATCATTCGTTCAACCGATTCGTTCACAAAGCTGATTCATTCAATAAGTAAACACTCCTGTGTTGCTCAGAGACGCAAAACATGCAAGTCACTTGATGCTAACTTTATTAAACTTGTATAAAATCAATATTACATTTGTTATCATGCTGATATCTAGAGGAAAAACGGCACTCTTTGTGTGATATAGATTAACTATATTAAATTCTATAAATATAAAAGACATACAGAAGCATTTTTGCCGCCTACAATTTAGAATGCCTTGAATTTTGATGATTCTAAATGCGACTAAAGCCTGGAATAGGCTACACTGCACGATTTTTGCCTCGATTTTAGTCTGGAGAAGTCTGGAGAAGTTGATGCTAAAAGTTGCCGAAAGTCAGAGCCAGTCTGCAGATTTGAGTTGACAGATTCTATAGAAAATCACGTAGCGTATGATGGTCACAGACTCCGATATTTTAGCTTAGACTAAAGAACGCAAAGAACGGACTTGTGTTCTCGTGGAGACTGGTCTTGCCAGGCTAACGTTACCTTGAAAGAACGAACTCGGAAGGACGCCAGAACACAGAACGCATATATATATATATACCACCATTGGTCAATTTAATGCATTGTTGCTGAATAAAAGTATTGATTTGTTTAAAAATAAATTCAAATAAAAATCTTACTAAATCAAACTTTTAAATGTTAGTGTTTTTTCTTTTCTTGTTTCTGTAGGGACAAAAAAGAAGACCAAAGTCATCAAAAATAATGTCAATCCTGTGTGGAATGAGGTTGGTTAATTGCTTCAGTAACACTTTATTTTAAGGACCAATTCTCACTATTAACTAGCTGCTTATTAGCATGCATATTACTAGCATATTGGCTGTTTATTAGTACTTGTAAAGCACATATTACTGCCTTATTATGCATGACCATACTTTAGATCCCTTAATCCAACCCCATACCTAAACTTAACAACCACCTTACTAACTATTAATAAGCAGCAAATTGGGAGTTTATTGAGGGAAAGCTCTCAATTAATAGTGAATGTGTTCCCTATTCTAAAGTGTTACCATTGCTTTTTACAAATATTAATTAACCACTACTGTTACTATAATGAGATTTATAAACGTTTGCCAAGTCATTATTCTGTTCCTTTTCATCATTCCCTTTTCTTTCTCTCAGGGCTTTGAGTGGGACTTAAAGGGTGTTCCTTTAGACTCTGCAGCAGAGCTTCATGTTGTCGTCAAGGACCATGAAAAAATGGGCAGGAATAGGTAAGGTCTCTCTCTTTTACTCTCATTTTCTCTCTATTTCTCTTTCTGTTCATAAGAGTGTACGAATGTGTCCCTCAGAATATTACGCAAAAGCAACTCCTCTGCCAACATGAAACAATTGCTCAACAATTCAGCTGGGAGAGCTGTAGAATTTATGGAATGCACCATTGTTTAAAAGACTACTGGCATTAGTGTGGACCGTGGTAAACATTTGCTGTGCGTTCCCATGTTCTCATTATAACCAGAAGTGGTTCCTTACTGGGCTTTGGCTTTTTGCTTACCTCCATGAAATTAGGCTGATAGAACAAACAAAATCTGGTTTTAGGTAATTTTTATACCTAATTCAAACGAGTTTTTAAAAATTAAAATAGTTTCTAAATTCATTATCACATTAATATTATTATCATGTTAATATTTATATTAAATTACTCAAATACAGCATCCCACTCTGACACATTTACATTTTTAGTTTCTAAGCAATAGAAAGTCATGCATGCTCATATAGTAAGCGTCTACCTACAAGTTTGGGGTAAGATTTTAAAAATGTTTTTAAGGTTTCTTATGCTCATCAAGGCTGCATTTAATTGATAAAAATACAGTAATAACATGAATATTGTGAAATATTATTACAATTTAAAATAAATGATTTCTATTTTAACATGTTTTCAAATGTGATTTATTCCTGTGATGGCAAAGCTGAAATTTCAGCAGACAGAAATCATTCTAATATGCTGATTTGGTGCTCAAGAAATATTTCTTATTATTATCAATGTTGAAAACAGTTGTGCTGCTTAATATGATTGTGGAAACTGTGTGATCCATTTTCATCAGGTTTCTCTGATTAATAGAACATATGGTAGAACAGCATTTATTTGAAATAGAAATCTTTTGTAACATTAGAAATGTGTTCACTATCACTTTTGATCCCTTTAAAGCATCCTTGATAAAAGTATTAATTCCTTCAAAAAAGTCCTACTGACTCCAAACTTTTGAACAGTAGTTTATGTCCCAGCATGCACTGCTTTTACTAGGGTTTCCAGTCTATTGTAGCCTTTAAAACATGGAACCAATAAATGTGTTAATATAAAAATCTTTTCCTCGTTGTGTTTCAAAAAAATGTTGCCACATTTAAGTGTAAGGAAGTATGAATTTCTGTAGTGGACAATTTATTTTACAAAAAACAATATGTTTCAATGCACTACGTCAAAACTTTTACATCAGTACCAATAATCTACATGCCAAAACATTGATCTGTTAGCATTTTTTATTATTTGCGTTTTCTCTGTTTGATACTCGAGTAAACACACGAAATAACAGAGATGAAAATAGAGTCAATGAATGCTATATTAGCATAACACACTTGAATACTGGGTGAAATATTTTCAGTATAATGAAGGAATAAAGTAATAGGAGAGGAGGGAAAGAAAAGGAAGGAAGAGGGGAATGCCCACAGGAAGTGAGTCAGGGTGGTTTACCATGTCTCCTCTTTCCTTTCAAACCTTATCTGAGCCTAAGAATGAAACAGAAGAACAGCAATTTTTAGAAAAGCTGGCCAGACAGTGAAAAATATGTCATTCAGGGTCAGATGCATAGTCATGTGTCACAATTGTTTAGCTTAGTAACTGTATGTCTGTGTTTATTTTTATTTCTTGGCATTAATCCTCATCTTTAAATAGCATGGCAGTTGTTAAATAGCCCTTTGTGAATCTTTACAGGTTTCTGGGGGAGTGTCGGGTAACTCTTCGAGATGTGCTCAACTCTCCCAACCTAGCTGCTACTTTCACTGTGTCCCTGGTGGACACCAAAAGGAACAGCACAGGGGTGCGTTTATCTATTTGTCACTGTTTTCACTGACTTTCAAATTTACTTTCACGCTAACTGACTGAACAATATACAGCTTGGACCTTTACTGTTGGTGGCAACTTCCCACCTTCATGTCTACTACAGTCTGAACATCCCCTATCCGTACAGAAAAGAATATTTTCCATCATAAATTCACGTCATCCCTGTCCCACATGTAATTTAAGAAAGACATTTTGAAGAAATGCTACAAGGCTAGGTCTTACACAACAGAGTGCCACTTCCTGGCATTGTGTGTAAGAGTATATTTGCGTGTAGGTTGATGTTGAGTGATTGAGAGCAAAAAGAAGGAGAGGGAAATGTGGAGTTGGTTTTCTTAGCTCCTTTGCATCCGTGTGCTCTTGAAATAGCTGATTCCGGAAATAATTTCAGGAAAGTACATTATAAGGTATCACCCTGACGCCGGTCTAATCTCAAAAACAACTCCAGCATGCAGCTTTTCTTTCCCACCCTTCCCAAAACAGCAACATCTTCACTCAGAACTTTGATAATAAGTTCAAAATTAATCAAGTATTTCTTTTAAGTAATTTGACATTTAGCAGATACACAAATATAAAACTCTATTAATGAACAAAAAGGGGAAAAGGGGAAAAAACAAGTAGACTTGCAACAGAAAGAAGCAGCATGATTAGGTGCTCAACATCTTCAGAGTTAAATGTGACCCTGGACCACAAAACCAGTCTTAAGTCGCTGGGGTATATTTGTAGCAATAGCCAAAAATACATTGTATGGGTCAAAATTATTGATTTTTCTTTTATGCAAAAAACCATTAGGATAATAAGTAAAGATCATGTTTCATGAAGATATTTTGTAAATTTCCTACTGTAAATATATTAAAACTTAATTTTTGATTAATAATATGCATTGCTAAGAACTTCATTTGGACAACTTTAAAGGTGATTTTCTCAATATTTTGATTTTTTCGCACCCTCAGATTCCAGATTTTCAAATAGTTGTATCTCTGCCAAATATTGTCCTATCATAACAAACCATACATCAATGGAAAGCTTATTTATTCAGCTTTCAGGTGCTGTATAAATCTCAATTTCGAAAAATTGACCCTTATGACTGGTTTTGTGGTCCAGGGTCACAAATAAGGTAAAACTACAAAATAGAGTTTAAATATACAGTAAACAGTATTATTGTGAAGTATTATAATTATATATAATATATTAATATTATATTGTAAAATGTCATTTATTACTGTAATGGCAAAGCTGAATTTTCAGCAGTCTTCAGTGTCACATGACCCTTCAGAAATCATTCTGACATGCTGATTTGCTGCTCAGGAAACATTTCTTCTTATTATCAGTGTTGGAAACAACTGTGCAAATAGCAAATATTTATTTTTGGAATTAGATTTTTGTTGCGGATTTTTACATTGTTGTTGCATCATTGCAAATCTTGTGCTCTTTTCTTCAGTCTTTCTGAGAAATGTCAAACCATCTTCAATCTGTTTTCCCTCTTCCAGGCCACAGTAAACCTGCAGGTTTCCTACATCCCTCCTCCAGGGATGGCTCCCATCTTCCAGCCTCATCCACAGCCAGAGGCCCAGCACACCCCAGTGGAGCTGGACACAGTTACAGGTCAGTCTGCTAACACAGAAAATACAGTAGCTCCCATTCATACACACATGTACTGTGAGATCCCTGTTAAAGGATGCCTAAATTTGATTTCACTAATACGGTATTTGTCAACTGAGGGCTGCATCAATATGATTACTCATTTGTGTGATGTGATTAATCTGACTTGTGTATACATGCAGTTTTCTCATTGGACACTATGGATGAGGAGGACACTGAGAGCATGCTGATGATGGAGGTGGTGGAGGAGACTGAACCGGTTCCAGGGCCTCAGGGTCAGGACACCGGGGCCCCTACAGCACCACCCAAAAAGGCTCCACCGAACTTTAACCATGGCCAGAAAAAGAAATGCCACAGCAACAAATCCCCCCTGTCCCACACACCCCAGGACCTCCAGGTGTGTATGTGTGTGTATATCTATGTTTGTGTGTGTATGAATCTACAGTTTGCTTTGTCGTGCCATATGCCACCTTATTTCCTCAAATAACCTTTTTTTTTGTATATCTCTGTCAGTCAGTCATTATGCTGCAACAAAAATGGCTTGAAAATAAGATGTAATAAGGGGATTAATAGTGGTTAATTATATTTATCTGTATTAAATGTCAAACCCTGTCCACTGGATCAAATGTTCATGCTATATGTCTGCTTTAAAAAATAGGGCCATCTTGTGGCAATACAAAGTAGGTGAAGTAAGTCAAAAATTTATTTTGGCTTCAAACTGGTTTATTTGCTCCAGGCAAGACAATGTATTCTACATGTTAATTAAACAAATGTCTGAGCATTGTTTTCTAGAACAGATCCAAGAATAACAAAAAGTTTAATTTGGATTTGAAGAAAATAAGTTTCCAAATATATTTAAGCCATTGGTTCTCATCTCAGCTGAAAGATTTGTGGAGAAAAATGCTAAATGCTAAATAAATAAATAATAAAATCCAACTAACAAAACAATCTATCGTTAGACAGAAAAATAAATACCTTAATGAGGAAGGAGAAAATGCTTATTTTTTTCTTTTATTTTTGATGTTAAAAGCTGTGCATCTAATCAGACTCTTGGTATAAATTAATTTGTCATTTGGTAGAGGCTTGCTGAATTAGGCAGATTCCAGCATGAAGGTGACATGTCCTTAATGATTTATATTAAGTATAATAATAATAATAATAAGAACAATAATAGTAAAATTTATATAGATGGATAATAGGTGGTTATATCCAAAGATGCTTTAATTTCCTATTTAATAATGTCATCATCAATGACTGTATTTCTAGAAACATGAATTCAGTGTATGTTAAATTTAGGTACGGCTGCGCATCATTGAGGGAAGACAGCTCCCTGGTGTCAACATTAAACCAGTTGTCAAGGTCACAGTTGGAGGACAGACAAAGAGAACACGCATCAGGAAGGGCAATAATCCATTTTTTGATGAGGTAACACATTTTTTTCACCGTTTTGTTACTGGGGGAATACAAACTATGTAAATGAATGTATATGCTCAATAAATTTAATTGTATGCATATATTCTTTACTTTCAGACTTTCTTTCTAAACTTCTTTGAGAAACCTTCAGATCTTTTTGATGAGCCTATATTTATAACCGTAAGTTATATTATTATCATAATTAATGTAGTTGATGCTGTTGTTTTCATTTAACACACACCTTCAGTTGTCTTTATCTTCTCTATGCCCGTTCCAAGGTATTTGACTCCAAGTCACTACGGAAAGACTCTGTCATTGGAGAATTCAAGGTAGATTTGCTCATATTTCTTATTTTTCTTCCCTCTTAATCATTGTCCGCATTTGGTGGTTTCTTCTCATTTCCAATGAGTTCCAGGATTTCTTTATTTTTATTTTCTTTACTGGTCACATGCATGTGTCTGTAATTTCAGACTTTGCTAATAATAGTGCTAATTTTGTTTCATTGTTTTGTCTTTCAGCTGGATGTTGGCACGGTGTATAATGAACACCGTAAGTACCACATAGTCATAATGTGATGTTAATTGCTCTTTTCAAAAGCACTATTTGGATTGTGTCTCAGAACAAACAAAACTCTGGACCTGGACACTGTTTTGAGTCTTAAATATCAGTTTTGAAATTCAATCAAGCTTGTTGCCTCTAAAATTGAAGCTAAAAAGCCCCACAGTGGTTTATATTTAAAATTCTTTTTTTCTATTCCACTGAAAAGGACATGCTATTCTCAGGAAATGGTTGTTGCTGGCAGACCCTGATGATCTTTCTGCAGGGGCCAGAGGTTATTTAAAGGTCAGCATGTTTGTGCTGGCTGCAGGTGATGAACCTCCGGTAAGTGAGAGATAGATTGAGCATGATTTGGCATGTTAACAAATCGAACCTTATTGCATAGTTTTCTCTTTTGAAAACATCAATGCTGTGTGTCAGATGGATAAGAAAGAGGGCCTGGAAGAAAAGGAGGATATAGAGGGGAACCTGTTGAGACCAGCTGGTCTTACCCTGACAGGAGCCACGTTTACTCTCAGAGTGTACAGGGCAGAAGACCTGCCTCAGAGTGAGTATCAAACACGTCGGTGTGTAGATGTGTGTGTTGTCTGTTTCATCTCTTAATCTGCTCTTTTTTAGTGGATGATGCTCTTATGGATGGTGTCAAACAGTTCCTTGGTTTTGAAACTAATCGAAAGAACCTGGTGGATCCATTCGTGGAGGTCAACTTTGCAGGAAAAACGGTACTTCTGTTTTTGTAATTGGTTTAATCATGAGGTATTCATAAGTTGCTGAAGAGGTACTGACATTATATTCTTATATCTCTAGATCAGTAGTAAGATTCTGGAGAAAACTGCTAACCCTCAGTGGAACCAGAGCCTCACTCTACCCATCAGGGTAAAGGACATACACTCACCTCGCAGAGCAACATAACAAGTCCTTCATTAGATCTATTAACAGTCTGTTTTTCACTCCAGTTCCCATCCATGTGTGAAAAGATGAGGATACGGATTTTAGATTGGTGATTTAAAATTCTCTTTCTTGTATTTAAAAAACTAACCACCATATATTAATATGGATTTCTTCATTTCTGACAAAAATGTGTTAGATTACATACCTTCTCATTCTTATTCTCTTAGGGATCGTGCTAGCCACAATGATGTTATTGGCACTACACACTTATGTATTTCCAAAATCTCAGCCCCTGGAGGAGAAATTGAAGGTAGGCTTTGTTTTGTAGTGTACAAATTGTTGGTTTAAGGCTGTTGTTACGTGGTAGTGGCAAATCTAGGGGGCTCCTTGGGTCACTCTCCTGATTTATAGCTTTTGTACTCTCTATACCAGTGCTTCTCAACCTTTTTAATTCCAAGGTTCACAACAATACATTTCAGAATTCTAGAAGTTTTAAAGGGGTGGTTGATTGCGATTTCACTTTTTTAATGTTATTTTGTGTGTAATGTTGCTGTTTGAGCATTAACAATATCTGCAAAGTTGCGGCGTTGAAAGTTCAATGCAAACGAAGATATCGCATTTTAAAATTCTGTCAGTTTAATGCCTACAAAAATGGCTGGTAGGGACTACAATGAGTAACTTCCCGGGTTTGTGACATCACAAACCAGACAAACCCCGCCCCCGGGAACATGCAACAAAGGGGGCGAGGCCATGCTGCGCTGCTTTAGAGAAGAGGAAGAAAACGTCTCGGTTACGTATGTAACCCTCGTTCCCTGAAGGAGGGAACGGAGACGTACGTCGGAACTGACCGACGAATTGGGGATCGCTTTGGGAGACCAATCTACTTCGAGTGTAAGAAAAACGAGCCAATGCACATTGGCATGCGATAATTGCCACAGCTGCTCTGCGCTGCAGCGAGAGTATTTAATGAGCAGTCGGTGCGTCGCATATTTGCTTTTCGCTTCGGAGCCGAACACATGTGCTGTTCCTGCGCGTGTGTTTTCTTTGGAAAGTGGTGGAAGACGAGCTGCTCGTTTAGGAAGGAGCCTCTGCGTGTCTGGTGCGGGTGTGACGGTGCTGACAGTGTTGGTCGCAATCTCACGAGAGAGCAATGCTGTTCCGCTCAGTGTGACTATTTGGATAACGCTGGGAAAGCGTGCCCTAAAAGGGAAGGGGACGCTGGGGACGCTGCGTCCTGTCCGTAGGAAGCAA
>NW_015638568.1:331852-364085 GCF_001515625.1 Sinocyclocheilus rhinocerous
TGTCTTTTCAGTTCACTCATTTAGCTCTAAGGGACTCTAAGAAAAGAGCTCCTCAAGTTGAATCCTTGTGATTTCCCTGCATGTTGAGATTTGGCCCGTTACCCATCAGCCCATTGCCATTAAGGGGTCCGGTTCCAATTCGCCATTGTTCAGTGGCCAACCGCAGTGTCCATCCCCTAGCCTTTGTGCCCGCTAGTCTTCACTTTGGCTGACTATATTTAGTCGATTATGAATATGCAATAGTGCTGAGAGTAACATGGCCAGACACTCCACTGTCCGGCCCAATAATGTCAAAGTCATTAGCAGCAGGAAACAGGATCCACATGCGGGGGGATAAGGCCTTCAAAAAAATGTGGCCTGTCCACTCCACTGCCTGTCTTATGTGGATGTAGAACAATGACCAGAGCCAACGATATGCACCGCTGACTGACCTACATATAAAATATTCACCACATTCGCACACACGCATTGCCGTCCGACAGAATCATGGGAGAAATGCTATAGATCTGTTGGAATGGATGCAGAATTGTGCTCAAGGTCTTGTGGTCCTTCCCTGAGATTATGAATCTGTATAACTGTCAACATATAATGCCATAATACAATTAAAATCTCATTTACCCTTTATCACCATCAGAACCTCTCAGTATATCCAGCATTATTTTAAGTGTGTTAGCATGGTTACCACAAAATATTACATAGACAAAATAATGGACAGGACAGAAATGTCTCATTATTGCTTAATTATATTCTAAAACAAAACAATGAAAACGTCTCAGTTACATATGTAACCCTCGTTCCCTGAAGGAGGGAACGGAGACGTACGTCGGAACTGACCGACGAATTGGGGATCGCTTTGGGAGACCAATCTACTTCGAGTGTAAGAAAAACGAGCCAATGCACATGGGATAATTGCCACAGCTGCTCTGCGCTGCAGCGCGAGCATTTAATGAGCAGCCGGTGTGTCGCATATTTGCTTTTTTCCCCTGAGGAGCCGAGCTAGTGACTCGGCCGTACAGCGGAGGTACAGTGACTGTGGCGACGGGACGTACATCTCCGTTCCCTCCTTCAGGGAACAAGGGTTACATACGTAACCGAGACGTTCCCTTTCAATCGGTCACGTTCGACGTACGTCGGAACTGACAGACGAATTGGGGATATCTACCAACACGCCACTGTCGCTGGCCCTTCCAGCGCTCTGCTTGAGACTCCTGGACCGCCCCCAACTGTTGGAGCGGGAGTCAGGGCTCTAAGCAGAGAAGGTCAGTCACTGCTGTTCCGCAAGACCCACTCAGTGTGACTATTTGGATAACGCTGGGAAAGCGTGCCCTAAAAGGGAAGGGGACGCTGCGGAAGCCACATCCTGTCCGTAGGAAGTCAAATGTGGCGGTTACACATATGGACTAGCCAATTAGGGTAATACAACATATGGAAGTCTCTGGGCTGGTTCCAGCCTAGTTCTAGGGGGGTAAGAACACCAGCAGAGACGACAGAGAGAGCTCTGTCGAGGGAAAGACATGGGCTAGCCGGCCTGGGTAGCCTTACCGTGGAAGAATACACATATGGGATCGCTAGAGGGACCACTACATATGGACACCCAGCCTAAAACAGGTTCCACAACGCATACGAGTGTAGGCCTGGCGTCAGACGCTCCGCCACGTCTGACTGCCAGGGGGTGACGGAGGAACTCACAGGGTTAGCCATTTCTGGGGAACTCTACTGGAGCAATAGACGCACGTATCCAGCCCAGCGGGCGGGAGTGGCTTTGCAAGCTGACACTAGAACGGGTCCTTCGCGCTACTGGCCACTGGGGGCGAGTACACGGGAAGATACCGGCTCTACACGAAGGCTATAGAATCTAGCGAACGTGTTAGGTGTCGCCCAGCCCGCAGCTCTACAAATATCTGTCAGCGAGGTGCTTTGAGCCAGTGCCCAGGAGGAAGCAACACTTCTAGTTGAGTGTGCTCGCAACCCGAACGGGCAAGGCACGTCTTGGGATTGGTAAGCCAAGACAATAGCATCCACTATCCAGTGGGCTAACCTCTGTTTGGAGACAGCCTTTCCCTTCTGCTGGCCTCCGTAACAGACAAAGAGCTGGTCTGAGGTTCTGAAGCTTTGTGTTCTGTCCACGTACAGCAGCAGAGCACGGACGGGACAGAGAAAAGCTACAGTGCTGTGAACATCAGAGACAGGTCCAAGAGGGTACCGAGGTAGGACGAGGAGGGTTCAACCTCCTCGCCCCTCTAAGGAACCTCACGACAGGTCGTGCTTACCAAGAGACTTTCCATCAACTGCATCGTGATGTGCAGCAATTGCGGCAACATACACTTTCAGGGTGGAGGGAGACAGCCTTCGCTCCAATCTCTCTTGCAGGAAGGATAGCACGACTCTGACCGGACATCTTCAGGGGTCTTCCCCGTGGAAAGTACACCAATCAACGAACAGGTTCCACTTCAAAGCATAGAGGCGCCTCGTAGAGGGGGCTCTAGCGGAAGTGATGGTGTCTCCCAAGATTGGGGTAGGTCACATAGAACCTCCGCGTCCCGTCCAGGGACCAGACATGAAGTTTCCAGAGGTCTGGACGCGTGTGCCATAGGGTGCCCTGTCTCTGAGAAAGCAGATCCTTCCTCAGAGGAATGGGCCAAGGAGGGGCTGTCGCGAGGAGCATAAGTTCCGAGAACCAAGTTCAGTTGGGCCAGTATAGCGCAACTACCAGGACCTGCTCCTCGTCCTCCCTGACTTTGCACAGTGTCTGTGCGAGATGGCTCACTGGGGGAAACGCATATTTGCGAAGACCCTGGGGCCAGCTGTGGGCCAGCGCATCCGTGCCAAGGGTGCCCTCGGTCAGGGAATAAAACAGCTGGCAATGGGTCGAGTCCGGAGAGGCAAGCAGGTCTACCTGTGTGGCTCCAAAGAGGTCCCAAATCAGCTGGACCACCTGGGGATGGAGCCACCACTCTCCCGGAAGCGCAGGCTGTCGTGAGAGCTCTTCGGCTGCACGATTGAGCACGCCAGGGATGTGAATGGCCCGAAGTGACCTCAGATGCTTCTGACTCCAGAGGAGGAGATGGCGGGCAAGTTGCGACATGCGGCGGGAGCGTAGACCACCCTGGCGGTTGATGTACGCAAAGGTCACAGTATTGTCCGTATGGACCAGCACGTGCTTGCCATGTAGCAGCCCTTTGAGTGCAAGACTTACTGCTAGCAACTCGAGGCAGTTGATGTGCCAATGCAGTTGAGGCCCCGTCCACAGACCCGACACTGCATGCCCGTTGTACGTGGCCCCCCAGCCCGTGGCCGAGGCATCCATGAACACCAAAGCATGCCTGGACACTTGTTCTAGGGGGACTCCCGCCCGTAGAAACGAAGGGTCTGACCACGGGCTGAAGGTTTGGTGACAGTACGGGGTGATAGACACCTGGTGCGTGCCGCTCTGCCATGCCCATCTCGGGACTCGGCTATGAAGCCAGTGCTGAAGTGGCCTCATATGAAGCAACCCGAGCAGCGTTACTGCGGCCGCGGATGCCATATGCCCCAGGAGCCTCTGTAAAAGTTTTAGTGGGGCCGCTGTCCTGCCTCTGAATGAATTCAAGCAGTTCAACACTCACTGGACGCGCTCCTCTGTGAGTCGCGCTGTCTGGTTGACCGAGTCCAACTCCATACCGAGAAAAGAGATCCTCTGCACAGGGGAGAGGTTGCTCTTTTCCCAGTTGATCCGAAGTCCCAACAGGCTGAGGTGACGAAGCACCATGTCCCTGTGTTCGCAACTGGTCCCAAGACTGTGCCAGTATCAGCCAGTCGTCGAGATAGTTGAGAATGCAAACGCCACGTTCTCTGAGTGGAACAATGGCTGCCTCCGCGACCTTCGTAAAGACAGGTGGCACTCCTGGACTACTAAGATGGATATTGCCCGACCCAGGGAGTGTGTAGTGACTTTCGTCGCCCGTAGGGCAAGGTCCGTTGCTGCACGCAGTTCCTGCATAACCCCTGGGTCAGAACTACCCTCGTGCAGTTCCTTGAGCGCTTTGGCCTGGTAGACCTGCAGGAGCGCCATGGCATGCAGGGCGGAAGCGGCTTCTCCACAAGCTGTGTAAGCCTTGCCCGCCAGAGTGGACGAGAACTTACATGCTCGGGAGGGGAGACGCGGATTACCCCGCCAAGAGGTAGCAGTCTTGGGACACAGTTGCATCGCCACAGACCGCTCCACTGGGGGGAGCTCCACGTACCCCTTAGCCGCACCGCCATCGAGGGTAGTGAGGGAGGAAGAAGGACCAGACCGGCTTCGTCCACGATTTAGTCACCTCTTTATGCACCTCCGGAAAGAAAGGTACTGGGGCGGAGCGCTGAGAACCAGCACGGGCCGCTCCAAGAAACCAATCGTCCAGCCGCGAGGGTTTGGGACACGGTGGAGGGTTCCACTCGAGCCCGACACTCGCGGCGGCCCGGGAAAGCACAGTAGCCATCTCTGGGTCTGACTCGGGCAACGCTGCCACACCCGAAGGGGGCAGCACAGCCGAATCTTCAACCCAGGAGGACATACACTCACCCTCCGATGCAGCAACCAACATCTGGTCCTCCGGGGTATCCCCAAAAGTAACGACTGGTGCCGCACGAGGCGGACCAGCATGCCCTCTTGGAGACTCCACTGGTTGCAGTGTCATGGAGGAGTGAGGATCCCGAGGAGTTTGACTCGGCGTCACCTAGGTTATTAACCGAAGTAGGCTTCTTCTGAGCTGGCCCAGAAGAAGAACTAGATCGGGGAATATACGAAGGGGCTCCAGTCCTTTCAAGATACTGGAGTCTCGACCTTAACACCGAGATGGTCATGTTCCCGCAGTGAGAACATGTACCATCCATGAGTGCCCCCTCAGCGTCTCTCGTGAGATCGCGACCAACACTGTCAGCGCCGTCACACCCGCACCAGACACGCAGAGGCTCCTTCCCAACGAGCAGCTCATCTTCCACCACTTTTTAAAGAAAACTCACGCGCAGGAACAGCACATGTGTTCGGCTCCGAAGCGAAAAGCAAATATGCGACGCACCGGCTGCTCATTAAATACTCGCGCTGCAGCGCAGAGCAGCTGTGGCAATTATCGCATGCCAATGTGCACTGGCTCGTTTTTGTAGTAGATTGGTCTCCCAAAGCAATCCCCAATTCGTCGGTCAGTTCCGACGTACGTCGAACGTGACCGACTGAAAGGGAACTAGGGGTGCATGTAAAAATCTATTCATATACGAATGGCGATTCGGTCTTCTAACGATTCTAATGGATTCACAAGTTTCAAAATCAATGTTCTAAAGCAGTGGTTCTCAATCCTGTTCCTCACGTCGCCCTGCTCTGCTCTGCATTTCTTTCTCTCTCTCTTATCTCCCATTCAGATCACCAGCTCAGCTCAAACAATGAACTGTTCCATTTATACACTTATTTTCACATAGCTATGAGAAGCTTAAACATGGACGCGCGTGCGGTTGCCATACTGTATTAAAGCTTTAATCAGGATAAAACAGTAAATAAAAGCTAACAGAAGCAGTAACATTTACAAATAACAGCTTATCTAAAAGTATGAGACAACAACAAACAAAAAACATTCCATTCAGAGCCGTGCTTGCACAGGTTCTGCGCGATCCTCTTCACTAATATCCTCTGCGTCTCAATCGGACTCAAACTTATAAGCAATATAGACAACGCCATTGTTTACAATACAACACCGGAGCACATGCCGCTGAGCTGAGGGGCTGGATGTTTAGATGCGCACTAGAGGTGGTTTAGCCAATCACAACACACTTGAATAGCTAACCAATCAGAGCCCATCGCGTATTTCTGAGGGAGGGGCTTCATAAAAGCAGGAAATGATCAGCACATTTATAGGAGAAGGGACAGAGCGGTGTGGAATAAAAGTAAATTATGTGAAAAATAATGCGTTTTTTTTTTTAAACGAAGCATTAACACATGTTAGACTGCACCCCATAAACACAGTCAAGCCTAGAAAAAAACCAGTCAACCAAGTCTTGAGCCAAATGTCCTTTGGGGTTCCCAGTCTTTTTTTACCAATACTTTTGAAATGACTTTTCCAGTCAGTTTTCTAAATAAGGATTTTTTAAAAATAGTTTTTACGCACAATTTCTACCTGATAAAATATTTTAGAGCACGGCATAATTAGAACAATGTATATTCATTATAAAAATGTCCATAGAGCTTACAGATTTCATTAATTTTCATGATTTTTTGAAATCACATTTTTAGCGTTAGGCTACCTCATCCAGGTTTTTCATTACCGTGTGAACCCCGGCTCTTGAAAGATGAAAGAAAGTGGGAACAGCTGTTGAGGGGGTACATTTTTAGTAGTTTTATTTTCATGCTTATTTTAAATAATTTTAAGTCATCTTGGCATCCCTTTGGAAGTTTGTTGAGGCCCCCCTAGTGGGCCTCAGCCTCCTGGTTGAGAACCACTGCTTGACCATTTAAAGAATTTATGATGAAGTGCATTATTTCTGCACAACTAAAAACATTAATTGAAAGTGAAGTGACATGGTATCCCATACTCGGAATTTGTGCTCTGCATTTATCCCGTCCAAGTGCACACACACAGCAGTGAGTAGTGAACAAACACACACCGTGAACACACACCCGGAGCAGTGGGCAGCTATTTTTGCTGCGGCACCCGGGGAGCAGTTGGGGGTTCGGTACCTTGCCCAAGGGCACCTCAGTCGTGGTATTGAGCGTGGAAGAGAGCGCTGGTCATTCACTCCCCCACCATCTACAATCCCTGATGGTCCCGAAACTCAATCCCGTGACCTTTGGGTTACTGACTTTCTAACCATTAAGCCACGACTGCCTAAACATAACTGCTGAACAATGGTAGATTGTCAGTTCCCGGAGCAAAAGCTTATTACAGTCAGTCCTTCCCAAAACTTGCATCATTGGTTGTGCCAGAACTTTAGATGTCGATTCTCTCAAGCAAACAGCAGTGTTTGTTCCACAAAGATTGCTACACTCTTTGGGCAGTTAAACCACTTTTAGTAATTCATTTGTAGTCTGTATTTATTTAGCTAGTACAGGTGAAAGTAACTTGGGATACAAAAAATATTCTTCATTGTTTTTTTTTTTTTTTAACAATTTACATTGTTAAACGATCACATTGGTTCAATATTGTGCTGGTTGCAGTGTAACACTAATTCTTGTTTGCTTGCTGATTTGATGTCTTGATTTTGCATATTGGTAATGAACTGGCTGGGGATTGAACCTAGAAAAAGAAATTAACACTGCTTTTGGGGGAATTTAGTGAGAAATTGGCTCGTGTGTTTTAATCTGAATTAGAGGCAAGGATGACACAAACTACTTTTTTTACTACTACGTTTTTTTTAAAAGATTTATTCTTTTGTCAAGGAGGCATGACAAATCAAGATAATTATGTGGCTTGGTTGACAAAATTGTAGTATTGTAGTATTGTTGCAATGCATTGGTTTCAGTAGCAGTTGGTTGTTGGTTTCACCATCTTTTGTGAGCTGCATAGAGTGAGTTTGGTGTGCAAATCTAACTCTACACTTGGTGCAGACGTGATTAATAGAGACCTGTGCATGAGCATCAGCTATTTTTCACTTCTGCTATCCTTATTGTGTCTCAAAATTTTTATTTCTCTATGCACTCAGATGAGTTTCCTCCCAGGACCTTCCACGGCACCAGTATGTGTGTCTCTCTCAGTATGTGTGCTACCCTTCCTGTAGATCACACCTATGTCAGGTTTAGACTTATATTGGGCTGTAGTACTTTTGTTGCCTATAGCTTTATTCTGCTGGCCCTTAGAGAAGTTGTTTTCTATGACTAAATGGAAATGTATTTGCCACTGAATCTATGTCAAGAAGCAATATGTCAATATGGTCACTCATTTACATGTACAATTTGCTATGTATTTTTACTGCTCAAAGCTAAAGGTGACCGCTATCTGTCTAATTCTTGCTCTTCTCCATTTTATGTCAATAAGTGGATGACAATATAGGCTTTCTTCCGACCTTTGGCCCCTGCTACGTCAACATGTATGGGAGCCCCCGAGAGTTCACAGCCTTCTCAGACCCACATGAGGCACTAAACTTTGGAAAGGTGAGATTTACTATTATTTTACTATATTTACTATATATATATATATATATATGTGTGTGTGTGTGTGTGTGTGTGTGTGCATAAACAATTGATACAGAGTTTCTTACAGCTTGTTTGTTAACACCTTTTTATATGAACATTTTTTAATGTTTCTAAAGTGTTTCACTGTATTAGTTTAAAAAAAATTTTTTTTTGTGTAAACATCTTATTTATAATAATATTTTTAATCTTTCTAAGCACCAAAATTGTTTCACCGTATTCTAGTTCCCTTTCATGGGAACTTCGAACTGCGTCCTCTAGGGGTCGCTATGGGGAACGCCTCGTCGTGACCCGTGTCTGAAGCATACATTGAAAAAACACCAACTCGTTGGCCGGCGACAGCCATGACGTCACTACCGGTGCGACTATAGTATAAATAGGCGCCGGGAGCACACATCATTCACTTCTTCATCTGAAGCTTGCGTCCGCAGCATGGCAAGAAACCTAGAGGACGCAGTGTCTCGTTCCCTACTCAGGGAACCATGGTTACATAAGTAACCTGAGATGTTCCCTTTCATGGGAACTTCGAACTGCGTCCTCTAGGGGTCGCTATGGGGAACGCCTCGTCGTGACCCGTGTCTGAAGCATACATTGAAAAAACACCAACTCGTTGGCCGGCGACAGCCATGACGTCACTACCGGTGCGACTATAGTATAAATAGGCGCCGGGAGCACACATCATTCACTTCTTCATCTGAAGCTTGCGTCCGCAGCATGGCAAGAAACCTAGAGGACGCAGTGTCTCGTTCCCTACTCAGGGAACCATGGTTACATAAGTAACCTGAGATGTTCCCTTTCATGGGAACTTCGAACTGCGTCCTCTAGGGGTCGCTATGGGGAACGCCTCGTCGTGACCCGTGTCTGAAGCATACATTGAAAAAACACCAACTCGTTGGCCGGCGACAGCCATGACGTCACTACCGGTGCGACTATAGTATAAATAGGCGCCGGGAGCACACATCATTCACTTCTTCATCTGAAGCTTGCGTCCGCAGCATGGCAAGAAACCTAGAGGACGCAGTGTCTCGTTCCCTACTCAGGGAACCATGGTTACATAAGTAACCTGAGATGTTCCCTTTCATGGGAACTTCGAACTGCGTCCTCTAGGGGTCGCTATGGGGAACGCCTCGTCGTGACCCGTGTCTGAAGCATACAT
The DNA here is from genome assembly GCF_001515625.1 of Sinocyclocheilus rhinocerous. Lineage (NCBI taxonomy): Eukaryota > Metazoa > Chordata > Actinopteri > Cypriniformes > Cyprinidae > Sinocyclocheilus > Sinocyclocheilus rhinocerous. The sequence goes on from NW_015638568.1 coordinate 341,143, forward strand.
TGAAAAAACACCAACTCGTTGGCCGGCGACAGCCATGACGTCACTACCGGTGCGACTATAGTATAAATAGGCGCCGGGAGCACACATCATTCACTTCTTCATCTGAAGCTTGCGTCCGCAGCATGGCAAGAAACCTAGAGGACGCAGTGTCTCGTTCCCTACTCAGGGAACCATGGTTACATAAGTAACCTGAGATGTTCCCTTTCATGGGAACTTCGAACTGCGTCCTCTAGGGGTCGCTATGGGGAACGCCTCGTCGTGACCCGTGTCTGAAGCATACATTGAAAAAACACCAACTCGTTGGCCGGCGACAGCCATGACGTCACTACCGGTGCGACTATAGTATAAATAGGCGCCGGGAGCACACATCATTCACTTCTTCATCTGAAGCTTGCGTCCGCAGCATGGCAAGAAACCTAGAGGACGCAGTGTCTCGTTCCCTACTCAGGGAACCATGGTTACATAAGTAACCTGAGATGTTCCCTTTCATGGGAACTTCGAACTGCGTCCTCTAGGGGTCGCTATGGGGAACGCCTCGTCGTGACCCGTGTCTGAAGCATACATTGAAAAAACACCAACTCGTTGGCCGGCGACAGCCATGACGTCACTACCGGTGCGACTATAGTATAAATAGGCGCCGGGAGCACACATCATTCACTTCTTCATCTGAAGCTTGCGTCCGCAGCATGGCAAGAAACCTAGAGGACGCAGTGTCTCGTTCCCTACTCAGGGAACCATGGTTACATAAGTAACCTGAGATGTTCCCTTTCATGGGAACTTCGAACTGCGTCCTCTAGGGGTCGCTATGGGGAACGCCTCGTCGTGACCCGTGTCTGAAGCATACATTGAAAAAACACCAACTCGTTGGCCGGCGACAGCCATGACGTCACTACCGGTGCGACTATAGTATAAATAGGCGCCGGGAGCACACATCATTCACTTCTTCATCTGAAGCTTGCGTCCGCAGCATGGCAAGAAACCTAGAGGACGCAGTGTCTCGTTCCCTACTCAGGGAACCATGGTTACATAAGTAACCTGAGATGTTCCCTTTCATGGGAACTTCGAACTGCGTCCTCTAGGGGTCGCTATGGGGAACGCCTCGTCGTGACCCGTGTCTGAAGCATACATTGAAAAAACACCAACTCGTTGGCCGGCGACAGCCATGACGTCACTACCGGTGCGACTATAGTATAAATAGGCGCCGGGAGCACACATCATTCACTTCTTCATCTGAAGCTTGCGTCCGCAGCATGGCAAGAAACCTAGAGGACGCAGTGTCTCGTTCCCTACTCAGGGAACCATGGTTACATAAGTAACCTGAGATGTTCCCTTTCATGGGAACTTCGAACTGCGTCCTCTAGGGGTCGCTATGGGGAACGCCTCGTCGTGACCCGTGTCTGAAGCATACATTGAAAAAACACCAACTCGTTGGCCGGCGACAGCCATGACGTCACTACCGGTGCGACTATAGTATAAATAGGCGCCGGGAGCACACATCATTCACTTCTTCATCTGAAGCTTGCGTCCGCAGCATGGCAAGAAACCTAGAGGACGCAGTGTCTCGTTCCCTACTCAGGGAACCATGGTTACATAAGTAACCTGAGATGTTCCCTTTCATGGGAACTTCGAACTGCGTCCTCTAGGGGTCGCTATGGGGAACGCCTCGTCGTGACCCGTGTCTGAAGCATACATTGAAAAAACACCAACTCGTTGGCCGGCGACAGCCATGACGTCACTACCGGTGCGACTATAGTATAAATAGGCGCCGGGAGCACACATCATTCACTTCTTCATCTGAAGCTTGCGTCCGCAGCATGGCAAGAAACCTAGAGGACGCAGTGTCTCGTTCCCTACTCAGGGAACCATGGTTACATAAGTAACCTGAGATGTTCCCTTTCATGGGAACTTCGAACTGCGTCCTCTAGGGGTCGCTATGGGGAACGCCTCGTCGTGACCCGTGTCTGAAGCATACATTGAAAAAACACCAACTCGTTGGCCGGCGACAGCCATGACGTCACTACCGGTGCGACTATAGTATAAATAGGCGCCGGGAGCACACATCATTCACTTCTTCATCTGAAGCTTGCGTCCGCAGCATGGCAAGAAACCTAGAGGACGCAGTGTCTCGTTCCCTACTCAGGGAACCATGGTTACATAAGTAACCTGAGATGTTCCCTTTCATGGGAACTTCGAACTGCGTCCTCTAGGGGTCGCTATGGGGAACGCCTCGTCGTGACCCGTGTCTGAAGCATACATTGAAAAAACACCAACTCGTTGGCCGGCGACAGCCATGACGTCACTACCGGTGCGACTATAGTATAAATAGGCGCCGGGAGCACACATCATTCACTTCTTCATCTGAAGCTTGCGTCCGCAGCATGGCAAGAAACCTAGAGGACGCAGTGTCTCGTTCCCTACTCAGGGAACCATGGTTACATAAGTAACCTGAGATGTTCCCTTTCATGGGAACTTCGAACTGCGTCCTCTAGGGGTCGCTATGGGGAACGCCTCGTCGTGACCCGTGTCTGAAGCATACATTGAAAAAACACCAACTCGTTGGCCGGCGACAGCCATGACGTCACTACCGGTGCGACTATAGTATAAATAGGCGCCGGGAGCACACATCATTCACTTCTTCATCTGAAGCTTGCGTCCGCAGCATGGCAAGAAACCTAGAGGACGCAGTGTCTCGTTCCCTACTCAGGGAACCATGGTTACATAAGTAACCTGAGATGTTCCCTTTCATGGGAACTTCGAACTGCGTCCTCTAGGGGTCGCTATGGGGAACGCCTCGTCGTGACCCGTGTCTGAAGCATACATTGAAAAAACACCAACTCGTTGGCCGGCGACAGCCATGACGTCACTACCGGTGCGACTATAGTATAAATAGGCGCCGGGAGCACACATCATTCACTTCTTCATCTGAAGCTTGCGTCCGCAGCATGGCAAGAAACCTAGAGGACGCAGTGTCTCGTTCCCTACTCAGGGAACCATGGTTACATAAGTAACCTGAGATGTTCCCTTTCATGGGAACTTCGAACTGCGTCCTCTAGGGGTCGCTATGGGGAACGCCTCGTCGTGACCCGTGTCTGAAGCATACATTGAAAAAACACCAACTCGTTGGCCGGCGACAGCCATGACGTCACTACCGGTGCGACTATAGTATAAATAGGCGCCGGGAGCACACATCATTCACTTCTTCATCTGAAGCTTGCGTCCGCAGCATGGCAAGAAACCTAGAGGACGCAGTGTCTCGTTCCCTACTCAGGGAACCATGGTTACATAAGTAACCTGAGATGTTCCCTTTCATGGGAACTTCGAACTGCGTCCTCTAGGGGTCGCTATGGGGAACGCCTCGTCGTGACCCGTGTCTGAAGCATACATTGAAAAAACACCAACTCGTTGGCCGGCGACAGCCATGACGTCACTACCGGTGCGACTATAGTATAAATAGGCGCCGGGAGCACACATCATTCACTTCTTCATCTGAAGCTTGCGTCCGCAGCATGGCAAGAAACCTAGAGGACGCAGTGTCTCGTTCCCTACTCAGGGAACCATGGTTACATAAGTAACCTGAGACGTTTTCTTTTACGTATTTTTTTTAAACTTATTTTAGTATGCTTAAGTTTTTTTTCTTATTTTTATTTATTTTTATCTTAATTCTACTTTGTTTCTTTTTGTTCTGTTTTATGCTGCTGTAACGTCTAAATTCTAAAATGCTGTAATGATAAAACTTATCTTAAATACATATCTTAAATGTTAAACCTTTTTATTATAAATCTTGATTTTTTTTGCATAATCAACTTTTTTATATTTTTATGCTTTTAAACATCATAATGGTTTCACTGAATTACAGTTTTCTTTTTTGTATAAACAAATATTCATATTTAATTTGAAATCTTTTTTACATATTCCTCAAATCTAACTTGGAATAACTTGGAAAGTGGCATAGCATACCCCAGGGTCCCCTATATGATATTTGTCTGTACTGATAGCTGACTACAAAATCTTAGTCAATTATTTTTGATTATTGACTTAGTATTTGAACTATTTTAGGAATGAAGTTGCTGTGTGTGTGTGTGTTTTGACACAGGGAGAGGGTGTGGCCTATCGTGGTCGTGTGCTGTTGGAGGTCATCACAAAGCTGTCTCATCAGGTGGAACAAAAGGTTGAAGACTTACACCCTGATGACCTGCTGGTGGTAGAGGTGAGATCACAGCTATTCTGACTGGGTTTGGCACCAGACACGGGATCATGTGACACAGGATGGATCATTTAATAGAAGTGAAGAACCTCTGTTGTATTGTGTCATACAGAAATTCATGCGGAAGAGGAAGTTCTCCCTGTTTGCTGCATTCTACTCAGCCACTCATCTTCAGGATGTAGATGATGCTGTTCAGTTTGAAGTCAGTATTGGCAACTATGGCAACAAGTTTGACAACACCTGTCTGCCTTTGGCCTCCACCACTCAGTTCAGCAGGGCTGTGTTTGATGGTGAGAAACCACCAGAGATTTACACCTGAAAATGTTCAGATTTTGGCTAAACATTTTACATACATTTTGTAATGCCACACGTAATATATATATACAGTATATACATATATATATATATATATATATACAGTGGGTACGGAAAGTATTCAGACCCCCTTAAGCAGAGGATCCCCAATTCCAGGTGTGAAAAACTTGTTGCATCAAAAAGACTCATGGCTGTATTAGATCAAAGGGGTGCTTCTACTAAATACTGAGCATTTTTCAGTTTTTCTTTTTTAATAAATCTGCAAAGATGTCAACAATTCTGTGTTTTTCTGTCAATATGGGGTGCTGTGTGTACATTAATGAGGAAAAAAAATTAACTTAAATGATTTTAGCAAATGGCTGCAATATAACAAAGAGTGAAAAATTTAAGGGGGTCTGAATACTTTCCGTACCCACTGTATATATATATGGTGGTAGTAGTGGATTAAGTAGTGGATTCTTGTGGCATTTGTTGTTCTTTTAACAGAAACACCTGAACTTTTTTTTCTATGTAATTTTATAAATAAGAGGTGGATATACATAACTGATTGTCAGTAAAAATGTGTTATATTCCTCCTATTGTTTTACTAAATATCCTCTGGAGTAATTCGAATCCTTAAATATTAATATGTTATTAACCTGGTACTTTTAATGGGTAATATATTAACTTTTAAAAATGTAGGGTCAGCATGTTTTTTTTTAACTTATTCAGCAAGAACGTAAAGTTTTATACATTTCAAAACTTTTATGTTACAAAATAATGTATATTTCAAATAAATGCTGTTCTTTTAAACTTTCTATTCATCAAAGAATCATGAATCCTGAAAAATGTATCACTGTTTCCACAAAAATATTAAGCAGCACAACTGTTTACAACACTGATAATAATAAGAAATTTTTCTTGAGCACTAAATTGGCATATTAGAATGATTTGAATGATTCTGAAGGATCACGTGACACTGAACACTGGACTAATGGTTGCTTGAAATTCAGTCTTACCACCATAGGAAAAAAATGACATTATAATATACGTATGTGACCCTGGACCACAAAACCAGTCTTAAGTGTCAATTTGTCAATTTATACATAACCTGAAAGCTGAATAAATAAGATTTCCATTGATGTATGGTTTGTTAGGATAGGACAATATTTGGCCGAGATACAACTATTTGAAAATCTGGAATCTGAGGGTGCAAAAAAAAAATCATGGAACATGATCTTTACTTAATATCCTAATGATTTTTGGCATAAAAGAAAAATCTATAATTTTGACCCATAAAATGTATTTTTGGCTATTGCTACAAATATACCCCAGCGACTTAAGACTGGTTTTGTGGTCCAGGGTCATATATTACATATATTAATATAGAAAACAGTAAATTTAAATTGTAATTATATTTTTACTTTTTTTATTGTATTTTTGATCAAATATCTGCAGCCTACTAATTTTAAAAAACAAAATAGTAAGATTGATGCTTTGTATTACATCAAATGCATAATAATGTTTCATTTTAAATTGTTATTTGGATCTCAACACCAACGTATAAGCCAATGAGTGATACTCAAGTATCCAACATGACTTCCACTGTTGTACATGGTTATTTAGGCTGTCATTACTACTACCTGCCATGGGGAAATGTGAAACCTGTGGTGGTCTTGTCTTCAGAGTGGGAGGATATCAGTCTTCGCATAGAGGCCCTAAACATGCTGCTCAGCATAGGCAACCGATTGGTGAGGAACATTTAACATATGGCTCCAATCAACACCTCTAAATATATCAAAGCACAATCAGTTATAACTGTATTTCCTAATATCCTTTTTACTGTTATAATAGGAGTCAAACCTTGAGCAGGTACAGCTGACACTCAAAGTAAGTAGTGATGAACAGGAAGTGGAGCAGAAGGTTGTCCAGCTGCTTGATGATGTCATAGCCGACTGCAGGTTCAGATGTGCTCTAGTGTTTTGTAAAGCTGTATCGCTTTCGCTATGACAAACTAAAGCACCTTTTTGTGTGTATGTACTGTAGTGAGGAACTTCCTCAGTTGAATAAATGGCCCTGTGTGACTGCGCTGGATAAAGCTCTGAGGAATCTGCGCAAGATTAACATGCAGCAGATAGTGCAGGCGGCACTGGCGCTCAAACATGGACCAGAGACCGAGCTGAGTGCAGTGCTGGAGCAGGCGGAGGACTGGACCCAGAGACTTCGCCACCTTTCTGAGGAGGTGAAAGAGATGTGGCCTTAATGTCTAAAGCCCTGCTTCCACCTGGTATTAAGATGCATGTTCAGTGATTCAATCACAAGTGGTCAGCTGAGACTCATTTACACCTGGTCTTAAAAGGATAGTTCACCCAAAAATTTTAATTCTGTCATCATTTGCTCACCTTCAAGTTGTTCCAAACCTGTATGAATTTCTTTCTACTGTTGAACACAAAAGAAGATATTTTGAAGAATGTAAACAAAGAGTTTATGGTAACCTTTGACTTCCATAGTATTTTTTCTTTCCATAGTATGGAAGTCACTGGCTACCATCAACTGTTTGGTTATTGTTAGGTTAGTAGGCAGGGGTCTTTTGTGCATTAGTCGCATCTACACTATGAAAACAATGCTGCCAGTTGCGTTTTTGACTGCTTCTGGAAGTGGTCAATAATGGACAAGCTCAAAACCTTTTAGACCCCATTCGTATTTAGTGTTGTCCACTTGTGATTGTTTCAGCGAAAATGTATCTTTACACCAGTTGTAAACAGGGCCTAAATTACTTACATTATTATTAATTTTTGTGCTACTTACACCTGGTTCAAATAGTGACTCCATAAATAAAAAAAATTAAAATCTTTCTTTCTTTCAGCCCCAGAACAGTCTGCCAGATATAATAATCTGGATGCTTCAGGGAGACAGACGAGTGGCCTACCACAGAATCCCTGCCCATCAAGTTCTCTTTTCCCATGGTTATTGCGGAAAGCATTGTGGCCAACTTCAGACGGTTTTCATGAAGGTAAACACACTATTTGGAGGCAAAGCTACAGTACAAATGATGAATGGAACCGCAGGGGCATTGATAAATCACTCTATCTCTGTGTGTAATGTTGTGCTCAGAATCCACAGGAAGACGGGGGATATAGTAAGATCCCAGCTCAGCTCAGGGTCAAGGTGTGGCTCGGACTGACTGCTGATGTCAAATCCTTTAACCAGTTTGCCGAGGGCAAACTCTCTGTGTTTGCAGAAACGGTGAGTTTGCAGCTACCTCAAATGCAACTTTAACACTACCGTCAAATATTATAATTAGTTTTGTTTCTTCACCTATTGGCACTTTTGCTGTGGGCTTTTAGTAAATAATGTCTCTTAAAATACATTTCACACAATCACTAATTACTAATTTGTCTATTAGCAATGTCCAACAGTGTATATATTACTTATTGATATAGAAATCAATTTCACAATAATAAATATTGAAATATTTTAATGCACTTTTTGTAATAATATTTCTCAATATGACTGTTTTTACTGTATTTTTAAATAATTGTGGCATTGGTGAACATAAGAAACTTCTTTAAAAAATCAACTGTGATTTATTTGTGATTTATTTATATTTCATATTCAGTATGAAAACCAGACTAAATTGGCTCTGGTGGGGAACTGGGGTACGACGGGTTTGACATACCCCAAGTTCAGTGACGTGACTGGCAGAATCAAACACCCAAAAGAGGGCTTCAAACCCCCTCCAGGATGGAGCTGGGCAGGAGACTGGTACGTCAGCCCAGAAAAAACGTGAGTACCATCTTATCATTATCCGTGATATCTACATCATTAAACACCCTTTGAAACGGCATTACATGGATTTGTCTTTATGCCCACAATGCCCAGATTGCTGTATGACGCTGATGCAGGTCATATAAGCTTTTTGGAAGAGGTGTTTGAAAATCAGATGCGTTTGCCAGGAGGACAGTGGATTGGCATGTCGGAAGGGTACACAGATGTGGTTAGTGTGTAGTTGTATCATAACAAAACTGTACCTTTAGCTCTTTTTAGGTAAAGTAAGAGTTATTAGTTTTATTCATGAGGCACAGAGGAATAGTTAGTCAAAGGGTATATAAAATATACTTTAAAATGTGGACTAATATGTTCTACATTAAAGGGGTCATATGATGTTGCTAAAAAGAACATTATTTTGTGTATTTGGTGTAATGAAATGTGTTTATGCGGTTTAAAGTAAAAAAAACCACATTATTTTCCACATACTGTACATATTATATATTATATTACACAATATATACAATATTGTGATGCCTTGTCCCGGCCGGAGCGACGAGACAAAAACATTAAAACCCATTATATTTAGGTAGGCGTGGTTGACTCTTAACTTTTATAAAGAATATCTCTTTGGATTTGAGACTTTAGTCTTTGCAACTTTACAGATCTTCTTTATGCACCAAGAGCTTGTAACACTCCAAAAAGAAAGGAAAAATTTAAATTGCATCATATGACCCCTTTAAAATCATTTGGCAGGAACTGATGTTTTTGTTCTTTATGTGTCCACTGGGGGGCAGAATGGAGAAAAGGCCGTGCCTAAAGATGAGATCGAGTGTCCCCCCGGCTGGGTGTGGGAGGATATTGAGTGGAGCGAGGATCTGAAGCGTGCAGTGGATGATCAAGGTATGGAAACTTTGATAAGTCTTTACTGCACACATACGCCACTGACTTCTGCTCTTCATTATTTCATACATTGAGAAGATTTGCAAAAGCAATGTCTTTACAATAAATCTTCTTCTACCTGTAGGGTGGGAATATGGAATAACCCTCCCCCCAGACCGCCGACCAAAGTCCTGGGTTCCATCCGAGAAGATGTACCACACCAACCGCCGGAGACGTTGGATACGACTCCGCCGTAGAGATATGCAGAAAATGGAGGCGCTCAGAAAAGTACATCATTAGTCATTAGCGATGTGTTGCCGCTCGATTTGTTTTCAGTCAGAGAAATAACAAAGTTTCATATAGAGATTGATAAACAAAAGAAGAATCTTGGCCCAAGCTTCATTTTGTTCTCTTTGAACTGAGGGGGATTCTGGTAGAGCTCAGGGTGGCGTGACACAAAGAGCTCTGTGTAGTCTCAGGAGGTCTCTCCCTGTCCCTGAACGCATCTGGTGAGAGGCAGATGGAGCTTGAGAGGACACCTAATTAATCATGCCATTTGAGAATAATCTGAAATCAACCCCACACCTCTAATCCACTTGGCAGGAAAACCTGGGTCCAACTATAAAGTCTGGCCGCAAATATGCCTAATATTCATCATCTGTGTGAGGGTGTGTAACAGAGAGAGAGATAAAGAGTTCTTGTTTCATTCTGTGAAAGTCTTTATCCAAATACGCAAAAACGTTTGGGTAAAACAAACTTTGTTAATAGCGATCTAAAAATACATTTTTGAAATCACTGTTTCTGATAATAATAATGATGTTAGACTGAAGAACATTAACATAATTGCTTTCTGGAGTCAGAGAGAATGGTGCTGCATGGGCCTCATTCATAAAACACGAGCAGAGGACATTTTGTGTTAAATCATTCATAAATCCATTCTTACATAAACTTACATAAGAATGGATTTAATAACGATTTACACAGAAATATGTTTTTATCATGTTTCACGAATGAGGCTCAGTGTGTTTATATTTAGTTCTGTGCAAGAAACAAATAGGGCTACTAAAAGTGAGTAAAGAATTTAGAGGAAGAAGTGTGTGAAAGAGTGGTTTGTGTAAAAAAGGTGGTTTAGATTATATTATTTACTTAAAAATGAAGTAATTATTTAAAAAAAAAAAAAAAAAAAAAAAAAAAAAATAAAAAAAAAAAAAAAAAAAAAAAAAATATATATATATATATTTGGACAACTAAATAATGGATACAATTGTATTAATACACTACTATTCAAAAGTTTGGGGTCAGTAAGATTTTCAAATATTTTTAACAGTAATATTGTGAAATATAATTACAATTTAATATTATTACAATTTAAAATAACTGCATTCTTTATATTTTAAAAATGTAATTTATTCCTGTGATGGCAAAGGCCACATGATCCTTCAGAAATCATTCCAATATGCTGATTTGTTGCTCAAGAAACATTTCTTGTTATTATCAATGGGAGATTGTAAATGTCTTCTTTACTGTCACTTTTGATCGTTATAATGTACCCTTGCTTAATAGAAAAAAAAATGTACTGACCCTAAAATTTTAAACAGTAGTATACATTATTTATGCAATGAAATCATTATTAAACCAAATGACATCTGCAAACAAATGATGCTAGACATTTTCTCAGAACGTTGCAATTTTGCAATTTCCGTTAATATACTTATTAAAAGATGTTAACATTTAACATGGATGTATGAAGTCAGTTACAGTTGTAGATGACACACGTTCACATTAACATTGGGTCTTTATCCTAATTTTAAGCAGTTTTGTCCTAATTTCAAGCATCTATCCATCTATCATTTTATACTTTAATAATTTTTTTGTGAAATGTTTTGCTTGAAAATTTTACTTTTTAATAAATAAAAATAATAATTAGACCACATAGATATTTGATTAAATGCAGCAGCATATATTTTTAAGTGGCCATATACTTTTTAGGGTCACAGTGAGTTAAATCAGTTGTCCTCATGGTGGCACTCTTCAAGCACGAATTTAAAAACATTTGTCTAGATGTACCTCCCATCTTTCTACTCTATTAGATAACTCTAATTCCTCACTAATCCTTTCCTCACTAACCTAAAGTTCCTGATGTCTGCTATTTGTCTTTTTTATTTTTATTGCACTGTGCACCGCTGGTTAGGATCATACAGAACATGCATATGAGAATAATACTTTAATATAATCAAGTTCAGTTATATACATTTGTCTTTTTCTGTGTGTGCTCACTCTTCTACAGCAGCGTCCGGACGAGTCGGAGCGTGAGGGCTGGGAATATGCCTCTTTATTTGGCTGGAAGTTTCACCTTAAGCAAAGGAAGACTGACTCCTTCCGTCGCCGGCGCTGGAGATGCCGTATGGAGCCATTAGAAAAGACGGGGCCGGCGGCCATCTTTTCCTTGGAGTGTTCGCTGGTAATGAGGGTTGACTATTTGAGTGATGTGGAGCTGAAATTGGGTTGAGATTTAGAAAGAGAGACAGTAATGGAAGGAAAGGAAAGTGGTCGGAGAGAATCAAATGAGGGTGAGATGCAATTAGGACAAGGCAAAGGCGAGAATGGGTGTGGAGGGCTTTGAGCTTGGACGAATCGGAGGTGCTGAGAGAGACTGGGCAAGCAATGTGGAATCAGCCTGGTAAAATAAGGGCATCATGGGATATCATTTACAGGGAGACAGAGATGGAACAGTGAGTGTGAAAAACATTGTATGCATAAAGCCTAGTTAGTATGCTTATTCTTTTACTCATAGTCTGGTCCACTGGGTCCATTGTTACGGATCTCTGGCATGAGATGTCATGTGGGCTTGGCTGGCTTGAGAACTCATAGTTGATGAGGGTCTGGAATGGATCCATGGTGCAAGTAAAAGGCCCCAGTGCCTTGCAAAGGTGAACCTGAAAACTCTGACCCAGAGACATCAAGTATAAGCATCAAATACTCAATTTATTTATTTCCATATGATGTGGAGTGTTTTAACCTTTAATTTTTAGATTAAAACTGGATGAACTGATTCATTGGAATAACTTTCCAAAACAACTGTATGAGAGAGAGAGAGAGAGTCGTTTGGGACAAACTGACTGAATCAGAATTAGGCTAGAATGAATCATTTTCAACGCTACATATGAGAGAAATGACCATTTACTGGAATGAATCAGACTTTCCACCTCTACATGTACATATAGGGAGCCGTTTATGATGAATTACATAACTACTAGAATGAATCAGACTTTTAACAGCTACATATGAGAGACACAGCAGTTTAAGACAAACTGATTCAGTACATGAATTAGAATTTTTACTGCTACATATGAGAGAGAGAGAGTCATTTTGGATGAACTGATGCACTAGAATGAATCAGACTTTTCTCTGCTACATATGAGAGAGTTGTTTTGGAAAAAACAATTCAGTAATGAATTAGACTTTTTACTGCTACGTATGAGAGATAGAGAGAGAGAGAGTAATTTTGTTTCACTAAAAAGAATCAGATTTTCCAGTGCTGAGAGAGATTAAGTTAGATTGAAATTGATTAACTAGAATGAATCAGATGAGCGATTGTTGTTTAAGATAGAGAGCAGTTTAGAACGAACACATTCACTAAAATAAATCAGACTTTTCTGATTCACATGAGAGACTGAAAGGCAGATTTCATTATACCTCAGCTTGTTTGTTGCTAAAAGCTGTGTGCGTAATTGTGACAATAAAAATAGTGATTCAGCGTTTGGTTGCACTACACAGCTACTCGTTGGAATTGAATTCCAAATTTTCTTCTTGTTCTAGAGGGCACTTTGGAGAGTTTTTCTTTTCTTTCTTTCTCCAAAACCATACAAGGGTATTGGGTTATGTAAATATTAGGTAGCCACAAATGACATAGCAGTTTCTGTCTGGTTAAGAGACATAATCTAGCATTTTATTCAGAGAAGGTCATAATTTTTGTATGTCAAAATGATATTCACGTGTTTTGGGGCGGTGACATGTAATCACTTCTTGCCAGTGGTTTGTGGCAGTTGCCCTTTCCACAACTGACAGCAGAGTCATCATTAACACATACTTTGTTTACCCTTTTGGTTGGAATATTGTGATATCTGATTCAACATGAATGCCTTGTCTTGTCCCACCTCCAAGATGTGTGAGACTACTGTTTAGGTTGAAGGAGCATAATGTGTCTCACAGTGTTTTTATTTTTTCCTTTTTTGTCAACAGACCAGTGTTACTGATGAAAAGAATGATGATAAGTCAGTTACAACAACCTTTGGTGTCAACCGCCCGACCATCTCCTGCTTCTTTGATAGTGAGTCAAACTTGTTTTCTTACTTCATTTGACAGTTTTAAATGATGGCTGAAACTACACTGATGTTCTTCTTCTTGATTCTTCAGATGGGACCCTGTATCATTTGCGATGTTACTTGTATCAGGCCAGAGACCTGCTGGCAATGGATAAGGACAGTTTCTCAGGTAAGCATATAACACCTTCACTGTGAACCAGTGGAAAAGGTAGATGTATTACCCAAACATAACTTTTACAGACATATCAAGGGTTGTGTACAATTCGAAATTGAATGAAGAACTCTTTTTTTAAAATTCCAATGCTACATTTTTAAAAATGTTTATTTTATACTTACACAGGGTAGTGTATATTTTAGCATTTTGCTTAAAAAAAATTTTATTCAAAAAGAGATATTAAGAAATACAAAAGAAGCCATTTCTTCTATTCTGAATTTTGCCCAATCCTGATGTAAATCAAGTTCCTCTTCAGGAACTCGAGCTGCGTCGGAGAACGCTTTGGGAATGCCTTTCAGCGTGACCGGCTCTGAATCACGTGTGTGTAATCAGTCCAATGGATGGGCGAGACGTCACGGGCGGGGTGATGTAGCGACCAGGAAGCTTAAAAGCACGTGCTGTGAAACCGGCGTCAGCTTTCTGTCATTCAGCAAGCGCTCTGTATGTGTATACAGTCTGATATCTGTTTGTGAGTCTTATTTAGTGTTGTTTGTCATGAAATCATGTCAAAAGCACAAGACAAAACCAAACACCTCAAGGGTGAGGGCAGGCAGCGTTTCTGGCTGTGTGTTCCTCCCTGCCCGCGTTACATTACGGGTGGGGATACACACAGTTTGTTTGTTGTCTGCTTGGGAGCGAAGCACGCAGAGTCAGCACATTGCAAGTGTTTGTTACTGCCTTGCTTCGCTCTCAGAGGGCTCTCTTGGAGGAGGGAGCCTTCACTAGCATTTCTCGCAGTGCCGGCCCCGCTCTCCCTATCTCCACACGTGTTCCCTAGATCTAGAGCTCGTTCTCGAGGCTTGGAAGCCCGCGCTGCGGTTTCTTCCACCTCTGAGTGAGAGCTCGCTGCTGCAGCCATCTTTCTCTGAGGAGATTGATATTGTTTGTGTGACTGAGTGGCTTGCGCGCTGCCGAGGCAACGCGTATATTACATAATTTCGGTTTTTGATGTGAATCTTACCTCACCAGACCGTATTTACTCGTCTGGTTGTTTGACTGCATTATAATTCTGAGGAATAAAATTAAGTATTTATCTGACTATGAGAAGTTAGATATGCAGGGGCTCTTGGGATAAAAATTTCTCGAGTGAGAGCACGCGTTTACCTCTCTTCCTCTGAGCGGCGAGCGCTTCTCTCAATTACCGCCCAGAAACGTAGTGGTACTAAGAGGCTCGCTACCTCTATGGAGGTCTCTAGAGCAGCTAGTACCGCCGTCCCCTGCCGGTCCGCCGCTTCAGGGCACCGAGCTAGCCTCTCTGGTTACACCAGAAGTCAGTCTCGAGAGACTGATTCCCTTAAGTAGACTATTTGGCAGCGTGGAAACTACTGCCAAATGTGTCTCAGTGGGTCCTGCACACTGTAGAGAGAGGCTACAGAATCCAGTTGGTTCTCCTCCGCCTCAGTTCAACGGGGTTATGCCCACTTTGGTGGGTCCCGAGCAGGCACTGGTAATGGAACGAGAAGTAAACACTCTCTTGAGGAAGGAAGCCATCGAGGTGGTCCCTCCTCACGAAAGAGAATTCGGGTTCTACAGCCGGTACTTCATTGTTCCGAAGAAGGATGGAGGGTTGCGTCCCATTTTAGAGCTGCGTCAGTTGAACCACTCAGTCATGCGACTGAAGTTCAGGATGTTCACACTAACAAATCGTGTCTCAGATCAGGTCCGAGGACTGATTTGTCACGATCAATCTAAATGACGCATACTTCCATATCTCCATCCTTCCTCATCACAGAGTTTCGCTTTGGGGGCAAAGAGTACCAATATCGGGTTCTTACTTTCGGCCTTGCACTCTCACCCCACACTTTCACCAAGTGTGTGGATGCTGCTCTGGCTCCTCTGTGACTCCAGGGCATCCGCATACTCAGCTACATCGACGATTTGTTGATATTAGCTCATTCAGAGCAGAGAGCTGTTCGGCATCGAGATGTTGTTCTCGCTCACATGAAAGAGTTGGGGTTAAGACTAAAAGCCAAGAAAAGTGTGCTTTCTCTATTACAGAGGACCACTTATCTGGGCGTGGTGTGGGATTCGACCACGATGCAGGCACGTTTGTCCCCTGCTCGGATCGGTACATGAGACCCCTACAGTGGTGGCTCAAGACCAAGGGATTTTCCACGAGGGGAAACCCGCTTCGCATGCTCAAGGTCACGCGGAGGTGCCTACGTGCCGTAGACATGTGGAGGAAACCTTGGTTCTTGACTCAGGGCTTGGTGCTGGGAGCTCCTTGTCGCCACGTAATGCTAGCGACGGACACGCCCCTCACCGGTTGAGAAGCGTCAATGAGTGGCTGGTCGGCACGCGGTCTGTGGAGCGGCAGCCATCTCACGTGGCAACTGCCTGGAGATCCTGGCCGTGTTTCTAGCAAAGTTGAAACACGTTCTCCCGGACCTAAGAGGTTGCCATGTGTCGTGCGCACCGGCGACACAGCGGCGGTCTCTTATATCAACCACCAGGGAGGTCTGCGTTCGCACCCCCTTTACAGGCAGGCGCACCAGATCCTTGTGTGGTCCCAGGGCGAACTCCTCTTGCTGAGAGCAGTTCACATTCCTGGGCATCTCAATATGGGAGCTCAACCCAGTTAACTGCCCGGTTGGTACAGTGCTGGAGTTCTTGCAGGCCCGATTCTCTGCAGGGTTGACCCACTTCACCCTGAAGGTCTACGTGGCGGCCATTGCGGCCTACCACGCCCCTCTCGGTGGCCAGTCAGTGGGCAGACACCCCCTAGTTATACGTTTCCTCCGTGGTGCGCTGAGGCCTCCGGCACGATCTCGTGTCCCTCCGTGGGACCTGGCTGTGGTGCTAGAAGCTCTCTGTAGGACTCCTTTTGATCCTATCGAGGAGATCTCGGATATCCACCTCAAGCTATCAAGACTACTTTTCTTCTGGCAATATATTCTCTCAAGAGAGTTGGGGATCTGCAGGCCCTCTCAGTGGCCCCTTCCTATCTCGATTTCACGCCGGTCTGGCCAAAGCATTTCCTCGAGCGGGGTATGTTCCTAAGGTCACCTCCTCTACACCACAGCCTGTCGTACTCCAGGCCTTCAGTTCTCCTCCCTTCAGGGAGCCAGACCAGCAGGAGCTTAATTGTATGTGTCCAGTGCGAGCACTGGACGCATACGTCCACAGAGCTGCCCTGTGGAGAAGGGCGGACCAACTGCTTGTTTGCTATGGTCCCCCTAAGAGAGGTCTTCCAGCTACAAAACAGACCCTCAGTCGGTGGATAGTAGATGCCATCTCTATCGCTTATGAGTCCTCTGATCTCCCTTCGCCTCTAGGGGTCAAGGCTCACTCTACGAGAAGTGTGGCGGCCTCCAAGGCCTTCTTGGCAGGTCATCTGCAACTCTGCGGGATGGTCCAAGCCCCTAACCTTTGTCACGTTCTATGGCCTAGATATGCGAGCCACTCCGGGTTCTTCTGTTCTCTCGCCCTAGCTGTGCAGGCTTCCACACTAGGCAGAGATTTGAAAGTCTGGCGGCTTGGGCATACTCGTTCCCAAAGCGTTCTCCGACGCAGCTCGAGTTCCTGAAGAGGAACGCCTCAGGTTATGCATGTAACCATGGTTCCTCGAGAGAACACGACGCTGCGTCGCAGGGCCATACTTACGGCATATACCCTTTTGAACGCAATACTAACGTGACATTCAGACACAGCAGGCATCTGCAAAATCTGCTTTTTAACCACATGGCATGAAGTGCGCTCTGCCAGCTGCAATGACATTTTGCACAAGTTAACATACAATAAATTACATATTTCCAGGTCATACGGTGACACAAATTGAGGTCAATGTGTAGTCCTAATGTGAAGCATATTGAGAGCGATAGCGTAACACAACAGAATTACGATTTTATAAATTTCTCTTTAAAAAAATATCAGTATTGCCTAGAATAATAGGAGCATTTTATAAATAACAAAATCATAAAAGTGAAGTCTTTGAGATGTAATGGTAGAGGAACCGTAACTGAACTTACATCAGAGGGGGTGAAATATTGTGCCTGGCACAGACTGGGTCAAGTGTAGCCCAGAGAGAAGCGAAATGAAGTAGATTTACAATGGTGTCCATGAGAGAAGACATTGGCAGCGAAGATGTAAAAAATGTCATTTTCGGAGCCATGGTCTAGCGGTTAATGCATGAGCTTTGATGCTGTTGTTCTCATAGGCAAAGCAAGTTTGAATCTAGCTTGCAACGTGTCCCATTACCTTGCTCTCTCCCTATGCCTTTCTGGTCTTTAAAAACTGAAAAGCCCTGAAAAAAAGGCTAATCAAAACGAGACATTATATTCTGAATATAGAAAGCATGTGCACTGCATGTATTTTTATTGAAGATGCATGTGTGAAGTTTTGTCTGGTCAAAGGATGGGATTTAATTGTGGGATTGTGGTTAGAGCAGCAGATGTTGATGTAAACTGCCTAAACGCACACATCAGGTAAAACCTCTGGTTTTGCAGTTGTTGCTAGTAGGAAAAGTGCTTCTTTCTTCTTCATAATCATGTGTTTTTGCTGTTTATTGGCTATAGAATTTTTGTAATGATTTTCTCTAACTCTTTAGAACAAGAACTTACTATAAAAAAGTTTTCAATGTTTCAAAAACACCCCACCCACCATGATTTGCCCAGATTTTCAATAATGTTTTATTGTATGGTTGTGTAATGAATATTGTGGAATTGTTGGCCCAAACGGAATCTTGGCCCACAGAATTCTACAGAAAGCTTAGCAGATTTGTCATTCCCAAAGTTCTACACCACTTTGCCACTTGTGTGTTTGTTTATTGTTTTTTCTTTTTATAATTACAATTTGAGAGATTTATTCATAAATGTATTTCAGCTACCAAACGTGTAGTGCTCTCAGCTCTGTTTAAGCCATTTTGCCATATTTAAATTAATTCCACAGAAATCCCCTCATAAATGTGCAGATTCCATGTGGGCCTTGTTATTACTTTATATTAATATTACCTATTAATTAACTTGAAGTGAGTTTTTATTCAGAATGTGACACTGATTGTTGATGTTGGCAAAAAAACAATAATTTAAAAAGTCAAATATAAAAGAACTTTCTTGGCAACACCGGAGCAGTATTTCACCCCTCTTTAAACCATAGTGGTAGTGAAATTTTTAACTCCGAGAGCTCCACATCATTAAAATGTAGGCAAAATACGCCTGCTGATTATCACCCATTAGAAATGTCTGGTATAAATCTCCTATGCATGGAAAAACCATAGTCTAAACATGGGAACAAAGTGGACAAGGATGAAAAGAAAAAAGGAAAAGGGACATTAAGGTGGAGAAAGATCTGAAGTATATTGTTTTTTGTTTTTTTGTAAAATCTTGAAAATGTAGCTACCCCGGCTATGTGTTTAAAGGTTCATTCTGAACCCGCAAGCACAGATGAAAAAACATTGAGGATCCTTTTAAAAATACAGGCCTGGTATAAATCAGGCCAGTCTGGCGCTCTGATTACAAATCTACAAATAGTTTTGGGTCGGTCTCTTGATGCACAAAACCCAGCCTAGAACTTTTACAGAGTTCGGAGCTCTGAGGAAAATGAATAAATCAAGCTGGAGGCAGAAATCACTTGTTCTTGGTGCGCTTGAGACTGAGTTTGGTAAAGGGAAATGATCGATGGACCGCAATATTTATAAAGGAGGGGAAAATGTAGAGCTGCATCAGTGCTTTGGCTACTGGAGGAGGATTAGAGGAAGTCAGAGGTTTGGGTCAGATGCTATAAGGCTGTAAAAGTCAGATTACACTCAGACATCAGCAAAAGCTATCTATCTGTCTGTCTGTTTTTATCTATCTATATGTCTGTCTGTTGCTCTGTCCGTCTGTCCTTCTGTCTGTCTGTCTGTCTCACTCCAATTGTTGGTCTTTATGTCTCGCTCAGTCTATCCATCTGTCTGCCTGCCTGCCTGAATGATCCATAGTCAAATTTCTTTGTTTCCTTTCCGTTTTCTTTGAGCATGTCATTGTTCCCAGAGGTCATGCATCATGTTTGAGTCGTACACGTGGGCAGCCGTCGACATGTCCAGTCCCACAATGCCCTTGGGGAAGACAGTTTATTTACTGTTCACTGTAAGCAGCCAGATTAGACACTGCCTGTGTTTATTTCCCATTGGCTCCTGGGTAACAGTGCACGCTCCCCATAGCTTGTTTATCCTTTTGTTTATTGGAGCCACTGTGTTTGTGGGAAGTATGAAGTTGTGTGTGTGCATGTGTGTAACTGGGCTAGTTTAATAAGAGCTGGGAAAAGTGTCTGTTTCTCCCTCCCAAGTGAAACTATCCCACTGAGGCTGCTTTACGTCGACTGAAATAATAAACTTTGACTGTCCCTCCAGTTTCTGGCATTCCTAAGTAATTGATGTCACTCTGCACCTTAAGTGCATATGTTTATTTAAATGTTTGGATGTTGTTTATTTTAAAGTAATAGTTTACCAAAAATAAAAATTCTGCTATCTAATTACTCGCCCTCATGTCATTAAAAACTCACATGCTGTTATTATTTGCAGAGAAATTTGGAAGAATGTACACATTCCTATTTTCAGTGACAGTTCATAGTTCCAAAAAGGACAAAAAAGTAATCCATATTACTTGTTCCTAGTGTTCTGAAGTCATATTAAAGCTTTTGTTCAAATTCACATTTTGATAAAGCTCACAAATGTGAATTTGTGCTTGCATTCAAATTTGGCTTCTTTAGACAGTCACATATGCCTATTTGTAGAAAAAGTGTAATTTAATAGCTACAGTAACATCTTAAATTCCAGTCTATACCACAGAGCTGGCATATGACTTGGAATACAGCACATATGGACACCTTTTTGCTTTTCTTTGGCACTATCAGCTTATATCAGCTTTTATCATTTTAT
This sequence comes from Sinocyclocheilus rhinocerous, assembly GCF_001515625.1. Lineage (NCBI taxonomy): Eukaryota > Metazoa > Chordata > Actinopteri > Cypriniformes > Cyprinidae > Sinocyclocheilus > Sinocyclocheilus rhinocerous. Next base: position 361,686 of record NW_015638568.1, read on the forward strand.
AGAAGAGAAGCATGCACATTCTTTATCATTTCTGTTTATTTCATTTAGTTTCTATTTTATTGCATACAGATTTGGAATGGGAATGACAGAGTTTTCATTTTTGGGTGAACTTTTCTCTTTAAAACCCTCACTTAAATACATAAACACTCATACATGCACATGCATTGGCTAACTCACTCATCTTTTTTCGCCCCTTTCTCTGTCTAACAACCACACATCATCTTTCAGACATTACATAGACCTACTAAAGTTAAAAAATGGTCTCACCCTCCCTACGCCATAACTCAGGGTATCTCTGGTTCTTTTCACTTCCATAATTGATGTTATATTCTTGTCAAAGTTTCCCTCATTACAGAACCAAATAAAAACAGAAATGCTTGTGTTTATTGTGTTTACTGATGCATTGAAAGTCTGGTTCTGAGGAGAATGTACCAAATCACTGCCTCAGTCTTGATGGCAAACAGACTTCAATGAGTTGATGGCTACACATCTTTCCTAACTCTTGATGCAGTTCTTTCCATTTCATTTATCCATCTATGTGGCAATATAACCTCTGTTTGACCTAACGTAGCCTGTCTCATTTCAGTTGACAGTTTAAATCTCGTTTTTGACAGTATACAAATGCACATTACCCACGCTATTCCCTCTCGATGTGAACTTCCAAATCATGCCATACTTCATCACTCATTTTGACGTGAAAATTAGATGCAATTCATTAACCTTTAATGATTCTTTGACTCTTTGATTAGATCCCTATGCCATTGTGTCCTTCCTGCATCAGAGCCAGAAGACAGTGACTGTTCGGAACACGCTCAATCCCACCTGGGACCAGACCCTCATCTTTTATGAAGTGGAAATATTTGGAGACCATCTCGTGACTGAGAGGAACCCTCCACACATTGTGGTGGAACTGTACGATCAGGACACCTATGTGAGTTTTCATTGTGTTGGTATGTGTTATTTTATAAATGGGTGTTTATTGTCAAATTAGACTTTTGACCAGCGACATGAAGTCTAGACTAGTTTAGAGTTTATTCAGGTCAAGAACCACAAACTTTGTCAGGCAGAAATTATCTGACCAGTATCAAAGTGAGTTTGCTCAGAAGTCATAACTCCATGCAAGTACAGCTCATATCTATTTGAATGAGGAAAGACTGAAGTCTGTGTAACTGTTTGAAAAAATTATGTTTAAATAATGGATTTAAAAATAAACTCTTAAAATCTGACAACAGTGGTATCATATATTGCACTTCTTAAAACTAAAACTATTAAAAATAGTTTTCGTTAATTGAACTAAAGCTAAAATAAAATAAAATAAAATATAAAAAACTTGAGAAACTAAAATTAGAAATGTTGCCTTGGCAGCTTATTGAAATAAAATATGTTTAAGTTACTAAAGTACTAAAAGTACTAAAATTAAAATGATAAAATAATTATAAGTTATAAAAGTACTAAAATTCTAAAAGTACTAAAACTATAACAGAATTAAAAATAAAAATAAATATAAATATAAATATACCCCCCCCCAAAAAAAAAAAAGTTTTTTTTTTTTTTTACAAAACAAAAAAAAAAAAAAAAAAAAAAAATGTGTAACATTTTACATTTTTACACAAATTATATGTAATGTCTAATTCAGTTAACTTACACTGCAAACTTTTTCCTCAACATTATTATCTCGTTATTTTGTGGCATGTAAGTTCCTGAACATAATGAATTATGGGATACGCTTAGCCTCTGTGGTGTTAAGAGATATGTGGATTTAGTGTACGTTATGGACCCTTTTCATGAGCTTCGGCATTTTTCAGACCTGGGACAGTTTTGTGCACTTACTTCCTGTTGCATACAACTTCCTGGTGCCAAAGACCGCAAGTGTGTATTTTGGGACGGGCCCAAAGGCTGTCTTGCTTTCATGCTTCTTTGATCTTGCCTGCCCCCTCGCTCTCATACTCTCCCTCCTGTTCAGTACAGAAAATACACCCACAGACTGCAGTGGAAACTAATGTAGGGGTGTTTGTGATAAAATGGTAAAATATAAGCTGGAAAAGGATGTCTTGTAAGTCACCAAAACCTATTAGGTTTTTAAGCATTAAACCATATTCTTAAGTCTGTCAAGATCAATTTGACATGTTTCTGATGCGTTTCCACAAAAGTAATACAGAAACATTTGTTCCCAATCTCAAAGTTTTTTTTCTCTAAACAGCGACACATTCCCATGAAGCTTATGAGCCAGAGAACAACTGTTAAAGGGGTCATATGACGTTGCTAAAAAGAACATTATTTTGTGTATTTGGTGTAATGAAATGTGTTTATGCGGTTTAAGGTTCAAATAACGCATTATTTTCCACATAATGTACATTATTGTTGCTCCTCTATGCCCGGCCTTTCTGAAACGCGTCGATT
>NW_015638568.1:364773-381629 GCF_001515625.1 Sinocyclocheilus rhinocerous
ACAAAAAAAAAAAAAAGCTTACACTTTTTCAGGCTGGTCCAACTATCTGATTAATTAAAACAAATAGGTTTTAGGTATAGACAATATTAAAATATTAAGTGTTATGATTACTTATAATAATAATAATAATAATATATATACGTGACATACAATTTTAAAATTGATGATACCACAAGAATAGACTAATATTGGAAACCTTAATTCATATAAAGAAGTGAAGTAAAGTCAAATAAAGTAGTTGTAAAGTAGTGCTAAACTATTATTTCACAGACAGAAAGCTAAGACTATGAAACATCTCAAACAAAACTCTGAATGACGTGTTGTCGGAGGCTTAGACTAATGTCACATAGGTTTCATTTAATGTCTATGAAACAGAAAATGCTTGATAAGTTATTTGATCCCTGCAGGGTGCTGATGAGTTTATGGGCCGTTGTGTTTGCAAATCATCAATGGTGTCTACCCCTCGCCTCGCCTGGTATCCCATCCAGAAAGCTGGGAAGCCTGCTGGAGAACTGCTTGCTGCTTTCGAACTGATCCGCAGAGATAAAGTAAGAGTTATATGAATTATCTTCCTCATAGTCATTATTATCATTTGTAATATTGTAACTGACATCTGTGGCCTTAATTTTCCAATTTTCAGTCTCTTTGTGAATGACACATGACATAAGGCTATAAAGGTCACAGTCCTTCACAATTAAGGTGACCTCAATGATGATTCTGTGGGATTCTTTGCATCTTCTAGACACATCTAGCCCAGCTTTTGTCTGCAGCATCTCTGTTGAAAGAAATGCTTTTGTTATGAGTTTAACCCACAAGTGTTTACATGGCACATATCACAGCTTCTCCAGCACCGCAGAGGAAGTTTAGTGGCTCCTTCACCCACGCGGTTGTATTTGTATGCATAGCGCCTGACAACATATGATTTAAAATGCAAAACAGCTCTTAGTTTTTATAGTACAAAATAATTTAGTCATTGCTCTTCATTCTTTCTTTCTTTCTTTCTTTCTTTCTTTCTTCACAGCCTGCAGTTCATCACATCCCCGGTCAAGAGGTTAGTCATATTTCTTGAAGTTGCCCATCTTTTTTTGTCCTTTTCCCCTTTGCTTTCTTTAAAAAATGCACAAACACACACACGCTTCCTGTCCTCCAAGTCATCGTTACTCCCTGTTCTCTCAGTCAAGCACGACTGAGTAATTGGATAGAGCTGCTGTAAATGACATAAACATCACCGTATCTGAACCGGTTTCACTAGCCCTGTTTGTTTGGAGACTGGCACTGCTCAGCAGCTCTCAGTTCAGATTGGAGATGCCAGTGGAGTTTAAAAGTGCCAGAGGCCCCACCCAGTCCAAACCTGCCCAGCTGGCATCAGTTAGAGTGGGATAATCACAGGGAAATTGAATTAAAGTGAACCCTTAGAGAACAGTCAAACCACCCACCCACGCACACACACAAACAAATACCCACACAGTAACACTATTTATTTGATTTTAAAAGTCTTTTTTCTTCTTATTTTTACCCCCAGGGGGATATTATACCACCCTCACATATCATGGATGAGGTAAGTGTTGGTAGAAGATTCAGTGAATAGACAATGAATCTTATTTGCAGTTGTTCCAGAGCTTCTCTTTCCTGTTCTCTGGTTCATTTTCCCCTCTCTGTTTATTTTGGGCATCTTCAAGCTTGTGATTCCAGGGTTCCTCTCTGACAGTCAACAGCAATGGGTACAAGCATGCACGCACATACACAAACACATCTCACTGTTTTTAGTAGAAACTTTTGATAAAACACTATGAAAAACACAGGACATGTGGTTCCACCATATTAAACCAGAACTAATGATTACAAAAGTCATTCAGACCTTTATAGCGGTCAAGCATTTCTTCAAATATTACAACACAACTCAATGTGTAAGATACTGAGCTGGAAACCAGTATAGTTAACTCCAAAAGGTCATTCCCACTGGCTTTCATTAGGCTGTGGATATGGAGTGTTGAGATATGGATTTTTTTTTGTCACTGGTGGGTAGATTCCTCCAGAACTCTATGTACTTCTACGCACCTCCTTGATTTTTATGAGGCCTGCTAAGGACAAGATCTTGTGGGAGGGGGCTTGGAAATTAAGAGGCCTTTCTGATCTGGCTGTATTCCCAGCTCTCCTATCTACTGGATTCCGCTTCATCTGCACAAAGATTTGTATTGTTCTGCAGTGGCATTTCAAAAAGACACAGTGATGGACTAATGGTGGAACTAACTATAAGACTGCATAATAACTGCTCTTCATTAGATACAAACTCACATAGGGACAGAAACATTGGCATGTCGCCAATAATAAATGAAAACATTGGCAATACATGGTTCATGGTCTTGCACTTTCCCTTTTCCTCTGTACTCCACATTACTATCTTTGTTTTGCTGGAAATAACAGCAAGATATTATTAAGACCTAGGGATGCACTGATATTAAATGACCAATAACAATAACATATTGTATATTATTCTAAAACAACAAAACGTAATATTTGGCAATAATCACGACTTGATTGCACAGACACTGTTGGATGAGAACTGAACTGAGCTGGATGATGACATCACTGTTTTCTCCAGAGCTGCTATATAGATGATTTGAACTTTATACAGTTATTAAACTGAACTGAATCAACAATGAACTGACTTTAACTGAAAAATTGACTGTTTACTGTTTTCCTCTTTTTAGAGCTGCTTTACAGCAGAATTGAATTTTGCATCATTGAAACATTAGTTTTCTGTTTAACACTGTAAAGCTAGACAAAATCTGTATTGTATAAAGCATTATAATACTTGACTTGAATAAAATTCTATACTATTTTGACTAAAATTAAAAATCAAACTCTAAAAACTAAAATCAATTTTAAATGCTATAAGTGAATATAGGTATCACAGCATTATAATGTACAGTATGATAAAAGAATATTCATTATGAATATACAATTTAATAAATTTTACATTTAACAATGTTATTAAATTATTACAAATTAACCTTAAGTGGTCGTTAGATGACAGCAAATATAATCTAAAATTGTACAAGTCATTTAAACTGAAATTATATTAAACTGACTCAACAAATCGAGCTGAATCTTTTATAACTTAAAAAATAAATTTGAATTTGGTTTAATTAATTTGATGAGTTAAAATATTGGAAAAACATATGTTCCCATTACTTATTGATCATATAATGTTTTTTACAGTGTAAAAATAGGAGAAATGTGGTACCAATTTACCAATATTATTATTATTATTATTTTTAATTCCTGTAGTTCAAACAGAAGAGGATAGCGCTAGCAGCACCAGGGTCATAGTTCCGATTCTTAGGGAATGCATAAACTGATCAATTTTATACCTTGAATTCAATGTACAGTAAGTAGCTTTGGATAAAAGCATTTGCCAAATGCATACATTTAACGTAAATGCAATATATAACATGCATCCCCACTAAATTAATTCTGTTTGTCCTTTGAATATTGTGGTCTTTCCAAAATGATTTGTCTGTATCTAAATACTTGAGCATGTTGAGTACTGAGTTTGTGTAATTGCCGGGAAATGTTCTCATTTATCAAGTACATGTAGATTAGCCATGCTTCCTTGAATGTGTGTCTGTTTTAATGACATTCTTTTAAATCCTTGCCTTAACTTAATTAAGTTAGACATTACATAGTCTAATTCTCCATGACTGAAGCATATCTCCAAAGGTCCCTTTGCACAGAGCACCATTGTATTCAACAGTAGTACCATTCATCAAACAATTGCACTGGCACAACACAGTCCTGGCTAATCATTGCTTGTGTGTGTGTGTGTGTGTGTGTGTGTGTGTGTGTGTGTTGTGGCTTAATTGCTAACTTTGATTGGCATGTGAAGTCATGATGTTTGACTTTTTGTTGCTGCTATTAGTAACAATTCCTTGTTTGTTTTCACACCCATTTTCGAATTTGGGTGTGTCATGCAAATGTACTTATAGAGAAGAATGGAAACATAGTGCTTGTGAAGTTGAGTCCTCTAAATGTATTCTTTGTCTCCTTCAATAGTGAAGACAACATTTTGCATGGTTTTTGAAACTGTGAATGCATTTCAGCCATCCTTACTTGCTTGTTGTATATAGTTAAATGCAGAATATCCACATCAGTGTTATTTTACATACTGTTCTTGTTTTTAATAATATTTTAAATTAGCTTTTATTTTTATATTTTCAGTTTCATTTTTAAAAAAAATTTTGTTATGTGCTTTTGTTGATGTTTTTGTTATTATTATTATTATGAATATCACTGTTTAAGTTTAATTTTTATTTCATTTATAATTGTAGTATTTATTTATTTCTGGTTAAATACATTTTTGTTTATTTCCGGCTATTTTAGTGCTACTCATATAACTTAAAAAATAAAGTTGAAATTGGTTTAATTAATTTGATGTGTTAAAATATTGGAAAAAACATTCAAAACATTTCAAATTTATGCTTAAAGTTTTTATCTAATATTTATGTTTTATTTTCTTTCAGTTTTATTTAAATTAACAAAACTATTTTTAATAGTTTTAGTTTTATTTAACGATAACAACACTGATCCTTATGAACTTTTCACTTTATGCTTTACTCTTCATTATTAGCCAGAGGACTCTGATTTGCCTTATCCACCTCCACAGAGGGAACCTAATGTCTACATGGTGCCGCAGGGCATAAAACCTGTCCTACAACGCACTGCTATTGAGGTGGGCCCAAAACCTATCCTTAGGTTATCCATTTATAGTTTAAAAAGCTTCTAGTGCAGTATAGACTATTTGAACCTCACAAAAAGCACTGACATTTGGCTGTTTTACTATTCATGATTACTTTAGGACATTGCACCTCATGTGCCTTAACCTTTTAACATTTTAACTCTTAGATACTGGTGTGGGGTTTGCGTAACCTGAAGAGTTTCCAGTTGGCCAGTGTGACATCTCCCAGTCTTCAGGTGGAATGTGGAGGATGTGTGGTTCAGTCATGCGTCATTCGAAATACTAAGAAAAACCTCAACTTTGATGTCAACACCCTGTTCATTGATGTCGTAAGCTCCTGGTCTTGTTTTTGTTTGTTTTTATCTGCATAATTTTGTTTAAAATTAGGTCATATTGGGAAGATTAGATACGCTAAAATTAGGTAAGGTTTAAAGGAATAGTTCTCCCAAAAATGAAAATTTGATGAACATTTACTCACCCTCAGACACCATCCAAGATGAATGTAGATGTGTTTTTTTCTTCATCATAACAGATTTGGAGAAATTTAGCATTACATCACTTGCTCAGCAGTGGATCCTCTGCAGTGATTGGGTGCTGCCCGTAAGAATGAGAGTTCAGACAGCTTATAAAAACATCACAATAATCCACATGACTTCAGTCCGGCAATTAATGTCTTGTGAAGTGAAAATCTGCATGTTTGTGAAAAACTCCATCATTAAGGTGATTTAACTTTAAACCGTCACTTCTGGCCAAAATGCCAGTTAATTTAATCCATATGAATGATTCCTCCAGTGAAAAAGTTCATCCCCTGTTGTCCTCTCACATCAATATCTACCAACATATTTATTTACAGTCGTGGTCAGAATTATTGGCACCCTTGGTAAATATGATCAAAGAAGGCTGTGAAAATAAATCTGCATTGTTAATCATTTTGATCTTTTATTAAAAAAAAATCACAAATATCTAACCTTTCATTGATCTAAAACAATTGAAAATTGGGAGAAAATCTCATTATGAAATAAATGTTTTTCTCAAATACACATTGGACACAATTATTGGAATCCCTAGAAATTATTATGAGTAAAATATCTGTGAAGTATATTCCCATTCATATTTACAATTTTGAGCATACCAGGGTGATTATGAACATGAAATTATCCAGTGTCCAATGTGTATTAGATAAAAACATTCATGTCATAATGATATTTCCCCCCATTTTAAATTCTTATTCTCCAATGAAAGGTTAGATTTATGTGAATTTTTTAAATAAAAGATCAAAATGATTAACAATGCAGATTTATTTTCACAGCCTTCTTTGATCATATTTACGAAGGGTGCCAATAATTCTGACCACGACTGTAGAACTGTTTTGGACTGTTTTTGCTTGTAAACGGTGCTTGATGTGTGCATATTTCTCTCCTGATTCAGAAGAGATGACTTTTTCACTGTAAAAAATATTCTGATTAGAGGACAGTTTTACTGTCAGAGGACTTTTAGCTGGAAACAATGTTTGAAGTTAAAATCATCTTAATGATGGTTTTGTTTATTGCAAACAGGCAGCCTGTGGATTACTTACATTACTTGTTTGTTATTGTAATGTTATTATCAGCTGTTTGGACTTTCATTCTGACGGCACCCATTCACTGGTGAGCAAGTGATGCAATAGTAAATTAATCCAAATCTGTTCCGATGAAGAAACAAACTCATCTTGGATGGCCTGACGGTAAATAAAATTTCAGCAAATTTGTATTCTATTTATTTAAATTTTCTTTTAACTTTTTCTTTTAACTTTTTCATCAAGGCTGAATACAAAAATAACACATCTATTGTAACTATCAAATGTTAATAAATACAGTTGACCTTTGGCTGAGCCCTCTTCAGAGATTTCTTGTAGATTCTTCATGTAGAAATCTGGTTAAAATATCAAATTTTGTGTTACAGCATGCTGCTAACCAGTTGAGACAGACTTATATACAATGTGGTCATGGTGTCCTTCACATGGTGGATGTTTCATGAGTGATGACTGGCACAGTAACAATGTTCCCCAGCAATGAGCGTCAGTTCTTAATTCCAAAACGTAAGATAGTCTGGATTCCGTTCCAATACTCATCTAGGACTGGGAGGCATCGCATGGAAAGAATGCTGAATGACTAGTTATTTGCACTGTCAGTCGTGGTCAGCCCTGTGCCATACTTTGTCATGTTTGCCTCAGTTTAGGGTGTGAAATACTTTCACACAGTACGAGAGGAGAGAGAGAGGAAGGTTCTGTGGAATAACAACGGAAATGGAGAAATAAACAAGTCATTATGTTAGAAGTTAAAGGTTTGGAAGCCTTGCATCTCTTTATGTTCATATCTTTGCTATTTGTAATCTCTTCTTCACTCTAGCGACTGCCCAAGGAAGAGCTCTACATGCCCCCATTGGTGATCAAGGTTATAGACAACCGTCAGTTTGGCAGGAAGCCTGTAGTGGGCCAGTGCACAGTCCACTCGCTGAATGAGTTCCGCTGTCAGCCAGAGAGCCTGGACAGAGACCCTACGGAAGAAGAATTTGGTGAGATAATAATAAGGGAAATAAGGGAATGACTAAATACCATTTTTACCATATTGTTTCTACCCGCACACCAAAATGCAATAAATAATTACAAAGGAGCAGCAAATAACAATTAAGCATAGAAAGAAAGAAAGAAAGGATATTGGAGAAAAGTAGGTGTATTTTGAGCTTTTTTAGGGTATATAGACATATTAGAACCTGTTCTAATTCAGAACAAAAATAAAAAAATGCAAGAATCAAATGATTTTTTTTGGTGCTTGGTTCCATTAACAGTTCTCGAGTTTGCATTCTTCTGATGATGTAGATGAAACATTATGTTTTATGGTATATTTCCATCAACAGAGGCAATTGCTCACACCCCTAGAGATGACTTCCTGGTTGATATTGATGATAAGGAGCCTCTCATTCCTGGACAGGTATGATCAATCTTTTTAACTGCAGCTTAGAATGTTTTTCTTCAACATTTCCTTCTTTCTCTTAGCTGATTGACAAGGTGATATGTAGTGCTGCATCTAGATCTCTTCTGAAACTTCCTAAAAAACTCCTAGAAATCTTTATCTTTAAAATCCAGCAAATAACAAACAACTGGAAAAGTCATGTGGCCTTTGAATATTGTGGTGGACAGTAGGGTCAAACAGTACAGAACAACTGCTTTATAGCTATGAATACACACTCTTTTTTGTTGTCTGTGATTATGTTAGTCCTCTTGGTTGCTATTCAGTAGCTTGTTGGTCACATAGCTTGGGTTTCTCCAGATTTGTTTAGAGCCTTGTTAGAATATGAGGTAGGCTGTCATAGCAAGGTTAAGCACTTCTGAGCATACACACCACTTAATAAGGTCTTCTATAAGGATGCAACAATACAGTTAGCCTACAGTTCAATACATACGTGTTTTTTGACCACGGTTTTCAGTTCAGTTCTGATGGCTTGGCACATCAGAGTGTTTTTTGCAATTTAAACTGCTTCAGGTGTGTGATTTTTGCCGAAAATCAGAACATCTTACTTTAACAGAGGAGAAAATTTTATATGGATGAGGCTGCGTTAACATACCTGAAATGATCCAGATTTTTATGTAAACTCTATGTCCTCTATGTCCTCTAGCCTGAAAAGAGCTTGCATTCCCATTAATGAGACACATATAGAGTGAAAACAGTATCATATTCTACTACACTTGCACAAGCAGAAATACATGCGAGATATGCACAAAATACAGTACATATACACACTATTGGCGATACATGTTAGAACTGTAAATGCAATGAATGTACAGTACATTGCGACTGAAAACTACTGCATGCAACTGTGAAAAAATATTTAGGAGCACCAATGCAACTGACCCAATCAGGACTGGTTCTATAGGGGTGCACCCTCAGTTGAAACTGATTTTGCAAACTTGCCAGTGGGTATCTGTGTTTGCCCAGTCTGGAGAGCATCATAAGTTTCCATTTACAACGTGTTTTTGCAGCATTGACATACTGTATCTGTTGATTTCTTGAACGGCCAACCAGAGGTGTCTAATCCACTCACCGCTCAAAACACCGGAGTGAATTTTGGTCATTTCCACCACTGGCTACAATATATAGTTATCTGCGTTCTTCAAGCCATCTTGGGTATTTTCATAATGATAAAGTATATTTGTAATCCATTGCAATCGCCTTTATTTGAGTGTAGAATATATTTTCTGCGTCATTCTGTGATGAGAAGCCACATCAAATCACAAAAGGAAGTTATTTCAAACATTCGACTGATGTTGTGGAGTAAAAACGTTATAATATTCTCTTTTGTTGGACAACCGGTTTAGAAATGCTTCTCATTGCAAGTCATAACAACGGAAGATGTTTGGCGTGTGTTGCTTTTTCAAATGCACATTATAAGCGGGGAGGCGCTTGCTCATCTCATCACGCAGAATCACAGGCACACACATAGAGCCAGTTAAGAGAGAAATAAAACGCACAAAATTTATTTAAATGAAAAACCGTGACACTATAGGAAAGCATTGATTTTTAGACAGTGAATAGAGGAAGGCTGCTTCTTGAAGGATTGAGAGACAATGGGTATCATAGTATTGACTTTAAAGGGGTCATGAACTGAGAAATCAAAATTTCCTTGATCTTTTGACATAAGAGGTAATTGTACTATATGTACTATATTGTACTATATACATCCTGTAAGTTTCAGAACTCAAAACTTTCTCGCTAGCCTAAAAACAGCTTATATTGAAGCCAATCTGCCAAAATGACAGGTTGTGGAATGTGGCAATTTAGGACGTAATAGTGTGGCTAATCCCCGCCTCCGCAGAAGAAGATCAATGCCTGCTTCTACATCACTGCCTGTTTAGCCCCGCCCACCGATTCACGCATGTAGTGTAAATAACGAGAGAGACAAACACAGGTCTATGCAGAAACCAAACGATAAAGATGGCTCAGAAGACAACAAGACGTTGTGCAGTGCTAAGTTGTGGAAAAACACAGTCTTTGCATTGCCTTCCTTCTAATTCCCAACATTAGGAAAGAGCTGAACTTTATTTTTAATGAAGTTCCAGAACTTGGCCCTTTGTTCACTTCATTTTACCGCAAATTCATTTACAAACAAAGCACAATTCGATGCAGGATTTTCAGAAAGATTTAAACTAAAAGACGATGCTGTGCGACTATATTGAATCTGACAGTAATGTCGCACCACACAAGTGTGTTTTTATTATGTGGTCACTATTGCTTTGTCTGTTATTACAGATCGTTTGATATGCACTGAGTATTTATACGTTTTTAACCTAATCACAGCAACGTCCATCTATGAAGGATGTAGGCTGTCAAACATACACAGCTGTTAGCCAATCATAGCAGTGGGCGTTTACTTTTGAGTCTACGATCCACCATGCCTATTCAAACAGAGCGTTCCGATGAGGGGGGTCAAATCAGGAGAGAAAATAGCCTCTTACTTCTCAATTATGATTTTTGATGTAAAAATTATGATAACATTATACTGTAAGTGGACCTCAGAGAACAGTACAAAATAATAAAAAAAGGCAGTTCATGACCCTTTTAATTCAGTTGGGTATTAGCAGAAATGCTGAAAAAAAGGATATATTACTTAAATTTAGGCTGTGATTTCAATATAAGATGTAAGAGTTTTGCCAAACTGCCCTTGTAATGTTGCTTTGGTGCCATGTTAGTCGACTTATGGCATAATTGGGGGTGGGTGTCTGATGAAATCATGAATTCAGTAACATGATGTAATACTGTTTGGCACTTGCATATAATGATGAAGGCTCACACCATCTTGAGACAATGACACGCTTCGCTTTCTGAGAAAAAGAGAGGCCAGCTTTAATGACGCCTCCTCGAGCTGTCATCAATTCCCTCTCATAACTACGACCTAAAAATACTCCCAAAAAATAAATAATAACATAAAAAATTATCAAGGGGGATTAGGAAAATTGAAAAATTGTTTCCATGTCTCAGCTTTAACCTCTCAGCCTTTATTTGTTCAGTCCCTGGAAGAAAACGAGACTAGAATATCAGATTCGGGACCGCATGGCCCTCTTGGTTTCTTTGGAAATGGATCATACTCACAAACGCCAGTTTATTTAGTTTTTCGATCCTTCCAGCCTGGCTGGCAGTGTTTCCCTGTGGATGTGAGGTGTTCTGTCGTTTGCAGAGTGGAAAGAGGAATACTTCATGCTTGCCCTTTTGAGCTCAGTTTTATAAGCCCAAGCCCAGCTCTAGTTAAGGGCCATTAATGGGGCTCTTTTCTTCTGCACTTGCCACCTTTTCCGTTGATCTAATCCGAGAACAAGATTGAATTTTGTGTATTGCACAGTATGTGACACAGTCAACTTACATTCATCTATTAGTAACCCAATGATGAACCTGAAATGCCACGTAACACAGTGCCCACTGGCCTGGATGTCAGTCTAAATGCTAAAGGCCATTCAGACGGCATCATTGGGCACACCATTTGCGGTTTGACTGAAATCAGTTGAATATAACCGCATGTTTGACTCTGAAAATATATTGCTGAATACACAGTAAACATCCCCTCCAGTTCTGCTCCTGATTTCAGATGTCTGGTGACCAGGGCACTATGGGCTTGATTTATAAATGTGCATTTGTATGAGGACTGCCATCAAATGGCTCTTTCTGGCTAACATAAATAAAAGAGGGACCACAACCACAGTCATCTGTGGCAGAATCCCCAGTGACCCTCATTTTTGTGTATCAGAAATGTTTGATGGAATATAGGAATTGAAGGAGCTGGGGCAAAAGGGTATGCCAATAGTTTGTTTGGCTATTTTGTTGCACGGGTTTGTGTGCTCATCACATTTAGTTTTTGCTTGAGGGTGTAGTTTCTTTTGCACATGCATAGAACATGCATTTGATTTGCAGGTTTGGCAGCTCATCTACATTTTACTGTATGTTTTCTATTTTATACCACTGTAGCATTGATCGACAATGTCTCAGGTAGTTTTTTTACATACAGTAGCATGGTTGTTAGTACCGGTCAGCAGCCATTACTCCAGTCTTCAGTCTTACGTGATGCTTCAGAAATCATTCTAATATGCTTATTTGGTGCTCAAGAAACTTTATTATCGATGCTGAAAACAGTTGTGCTAATTAATTGTTTTTGTGAAAACTGTTTTTTTCAGGATTCTTTGATAAATTGAAAGTTCATATAGTAATTTGATGAAGTTCAATAAACTTTTCTTTCAAAAAAAGTTATTTCTGTACACATATTTTGTACAGAGCTGATTCAGGTGCCTGGATCGCAGCGGTGAAGTGATGCTGTATAGTCCCAGCAAATAATGCTAGATCGTGACAGTCTGTTGCATCCTCCACAGCCGCTAGCACTCAGAACTGACCTCCAAGATTGGGAATTGCGGAATGAAATTTGCATTCAACAGACAGCGTGTGCAAGTGAACTGCGGTATCACTGTGCGTAATTTGTTTTTATGTATTCCCTCTTAAAGGGGTCATATGATGTTGCTAAAAAGAACATTATTTTGTGTATTTGGTGTAATGAAATGTGTTTATGCGGTTTAAGGTTAAAAAAACACATTATTTTCCACATACTGTACATTATTGTTTCTCCTCTATGCCCCGACTTTCTGAAACGTGTCGATTTTTACAAAGCTCATCGGTCTGAACTTATTATATCTTCACCTCTAATGTCTTGTGTTTGGTGTTTGGTGGTGTTCAGAGCAGTACAGCAAACTGGTCCGAACTCCCCTGTGCATTAAATGAAACTTGATCCCCATCATCTCCCCAAAGCCTTTGCTTTCGCTTGGCCCAGACCCCAATACTATTCCCTGGCGGCCTCATAAAAAATGCTCCCTGGATCAGGTTCGTCACTTAAAGCAGGTTTTTGATGAGGCCAAACACAACCTCATAGGGGAAAGTAACACCAATCCAGTGGCTTTGTGGATTTGCTATGGTTTTGAGCGGGTTAAATGATATACTTCTGAAACACGGCGCTAAAAGCAAGCACCCATGTAGAGAAGCTTTGATGAGGTTTCTGAGGTTAGACTTGAGGGAGAACTACTGAAAAGGTTTGATTTTGATCCTACGTCTTGGTGGCTTCGCCCAAAGGCCTTTAGACAGTGAGAGAGGCGAACAGTCCCACTAATGTGTGTACTTCAAAATGTTCTGTAATGCAACTCCTCTAGTTGGAGGACAACAGCAAACAAAGCGGCCTGGTCCTAATTAGCTGTTCTACTGAGTAGCTGCGTGGAGTCCTCTCTCTTGTTGTATTTATTATGCCCTGGCACTACACAGCAGAAGGCGCTGTGAGGGTTCAGTCCGTCCTCTGATGTGGTAAGTTCTCGTCTTGGGCAAATGCATCCCCCCGCTCCTGGCTGCTCACCACCGGCGCCACAATAACTGCCACCCCCTACCCCCACACCTCCCCTGCTAGGGGTCGACTGTCGGGGAATGAGAGCACTCGATGACAGGCCTTCACCACCAGGTCCCTGTTTATGAGCAGCCAGTCTGATGGCTTGCTTCTTATACGAATCTGAGAGTCTATTTGAATATTTTTGGATAGACTGTCCTTGTGTCAGTGCAGAATATGGTTATTATTCACATCTTGCACTTATTAGAACAGTTAGCCTGTTTATTTCCCGATGTTTAATGCTACATCCAGCATTCTTGATTGTATTTAGATTGCGGCGTAAAAGAGTAAGCTTGATTTCACACATTAATTTCAGCAGGATGTGGTTTCTGCATGGGAAGTCACAGCAGCTCTGCTGCTTGTAACACCAGCCTACCATAAGCAGTGTAATCATCCACACCATGTGCATCAAAATACGGAGGAATCAGGACTGGTTCGACACGATGAGCTTGTGACAGATGCGGTGTGGGAATGCAATCTCCCAGGCTCATCAGGGTGGGATGTGTAAAATGCCTCTGCTTTTTTGGGTAAAGCTGCTATTTATCACAAGCCATTTTTGGATTAGATTACTTCTCAGCATATACAGTGGAGATCAGAATTAGAGAGCAATCTATAAATACTTTTTTTATGAAATATTGTTAATCTTCTTCGCTCAAAATTGGAAGGAATATTAGCTTATGTTCTACTAACATGTCTGACAAAATATCCAAGGCATTTCAACAAAAACCTTTCTTTTGTGGAAAACACTGATCAAAATTAGAGAACAGTAACCACTGTAGCACGGAAGAAGATTACAACTAAAATTTTGGAGGGTTACAGCTGTCAGAAATTAGTAGGAAGTGTAGAGGCCCCTGCTTTGAGTGACTTCAGCAGATCTGCGGCTGCAGGATATCACTAGTTTCTCACACTGCGCCGGTGTGATCTTGGTCCACTCTTCTTCCAGTCTCTTCCATATTTCACAAACTGTAGTGGGTTTCTTAGGATGTATTTACACCCAGGAAAGTCCGCTAGTTCACTTGCTTTGGTCCGGACCAAATACAATGTTGATTTTATTTATTTTTTTTGGTGTGGTGTGGTTCGCTTTCACACTGCCCTTTTTGCAAGTGAACAAAAAATTGTAAACAAAACCACACGTGTGCTAAGGTCATCCATTCATTGGACAGTAATTCTCAAGCGTACCAGAGTTTGTTTGGAACCGGACTGTGACCACCTCTTCAGCTGGGTCTCGGTGCGGTTGTTTGGTCCACACCCGAGTGCGATTGCTGTATTCACACCTGCCCAAAAGATGGGGGAAACGAACTTGAGTTTGATTCAATCGAACCAAACAAGACAGGTGTGAATACACCCTTAGGCACAACTTTATCACCAAGGATTTTCCAGAGATTTTCAATTGGGTTTAGATCAGGACTCTGCATGGGCTCGCTATTTCATTATTTCAATTTTCTTAGCTTCAAGGAACTGCTTTACCCGTTTTGCAGTGTGACGGGGACAGTGTCTTGCATGAAAACTGCAGGCTGATTGGGAGATGCTTGCAGGGAAGGGTACCGCATGTTGCTGAAGGAGGTTCTGATAAACATTTGCATTCACCCTGCCATGTAGCTGTATAAGAGGCCCAAATCCTGGTGCAGATAACTTCCCCCAAACCATGACACTTCCTCTTCCACCTTTCACTGACTTCTTTAAGCACTCAGGGTTCAGTCTTTTTACAGTTTGATGCTATACATGTTTCCAATCTGACCCAAATAAATTAAACTTGCTCTCATCACTAAAGTGAACTTTGGACCAGTTCTCCTCTCTCTACACAACATGCTCCTCAGCAAAGGTGAGTCTAGCCTTTTGATTCTTTCTGCTGATTGGAGCTTGGTCACTGCTGTATATACTTTTTTTGTGTGGGTACATCTTTTTTACATGATAAATTATTCAAATTAATACATCAATGTTAAACTAAATTAATAGAAACTGAATATTATTATTAATATAATTTTTTTAAATTTTGTTTTATCTTTGCTTAAAGGCAGACAAGTTAACCAGACTTTAACAAACTACAAAACCCTTTTTATTCTCCATGTAACAGCAGAATTGTTGTTGTTTTGCATGATATATTATCCTTTTGAGGGGAGCATTCGTTGACATAGGCCTAGATGTAATAAGATTTGTGCTTGAATTATATGAGATGTTTGCCTTGAGCATGTTATTTATTACAACGCATTTCATAATGCGTACATGCAGACAAACGTCTTTAAAATTATACTGTTACACTAAATTATTCTTACTCCTTGGAGAGCTCTCGCTTCAGAATTTAATTATTTTATTCCATTGTTCAATGCATTTTCACCAGTATTGCTTTATGGCTGACGTGGTACTTTCTCTGCGACACGTTCCCATAGAAAACAATGGTTTGATTTAGCATTGGGAGGCGCAGCTCTATGGAATATGAATGTGTGTTATGTCTGCAGCTAATTAGCATTAGCGCTTGCATTGCAGCATGAACTCATCCTACTGTAGAGACCCTCTCTTCATCTGTTAAAGCTATTATTGGTGAAAACCCACTTTCCCATAGGAAAAATTTATTTTCCTAAGCTCAGGAGACTTATATGAGATTCTCATATATCTCTCATTTTAGTATCAACAGCATTTCAGATGTTTCTCCTAAAATTCCTTAGGAGAAATGGAATTAGACACAAATGAGACATGAGAAATATTTGAGAAAAAAAGAGTCAAAACAGAGAATGTGGTGGAAGAAACAGAATATCTATTTATTGTCTTGCTGCAATCTCTATCAAGACTCCATTATAGGAATATTTTATTGCTCAGTGGTTGCTCTTTCTAACCTCAGGAGACTTAGCTGTGATTCTCATGTATTTCTCATTTTAGTCTCAACAGTGTCTCAGATGTTTCTCCTAAAAATCCTTAGGAGAAATATAAGTAGACACAACTGAGACATGAGAAAGTTCTGAAAGAAAGGAATTCAAAATGACAATGGGAGAGAAACATGGGAGATCTCTTTATTGTCTTGCTGTAATTTTTTTTACTCTTTATTGTCTTTACTAATATTGTAAATACTAAAACTATAATTTAAATAGCATTAAACATTTCAGAATATCAATATTACTATTACTAATATTACTAGTTTAAATGTTATAATTTATCTTCAATGTCCAGCACTGTATATACACCACATTTTCCAAACACACTAGAAAGGACTTACAAGTGCAAGATGTTTAGTATAAACATATACTACATTTTTTTTAACCTTTTTTAAACAAATGTAACACTAGTGTACCAGTGTTTTTTTTTTTTTTTGCTTTGTTTAGCATTAAAATTTTGTCTTGTACAGCCCATTTTTGCATGTATGTATATAGGTTATGGTTTCCTCTGTTAAAGGGGTCCTATTATGCTCTTTTACAAAGTCTTGATTTTGTTTTGGGGTGTACTAGAACATGCTCTCATGCTTGGTGGTTCGAAAAACGCATTATTTTTCACATAATTTACATTATTGAAATATCTTTCTCTCCAGCCTGGCACAAACGGCTCGATTAGTTCTGGCTTTGATGAAGGTCCGCCTTCCGAAAAACAAAAAGTGTTGTGATTGGTTAGCTGTCCCATTGCGTTGTGATTGGCGAACAGCTTAGACGGTGTTTCAGTACTGCCACGCCCCTTGCTCCGTCTTTCAACAAAA